>NW_014575268.1:0-82635 GCF_000527765.1 Bipolaris victoriae FI3
GTTGATTGCCCATTGCCCACTCTTTGCACTTCCTCCACTGTCCATGCGCTAGCCGCTGCAAGCGGAGTCGTCCACTCCGGGCCCCAGCAAGCTCCAGCACCAGCACCAGCACCAGCACCAGCACCAGCACCAGCAAAAAGCACCAGCCAGAGCCATACGCGCTCCCTGCTGGCCCTGCTCATGCTCGTCTGGCGGCAGGGCTGGCGTCTCGAGCCTGCATCGCGACGTGCTCCCACTCGCGCCACTCGCTGCCAATTGATTGCCTGCGCCGCCTGCACTCCCGCCACGACACGAGCGCGAGCGAGCCCTCGGTATCGCGGTGTTGCAGCCGCTGCAACCATGGCTCTACTTTCCAGGGTCCCTTTTTTTCTTTGCTAAATTAATCCATCTGTCAACCTGTAGCCGAGCCTTTTTGCACCCTGCAGCCGCGGCGCGACCTGGGCGGCGTGCTTGCACTTGCACTTGCACTTGCCCTGACGCCCGCCCCGGTCATGTGATTCGCCAGTTCGCTTGTCTGCCCTCGCGCCCTCGCGCCCTCCTGCCATTCATCCATCCGCTAGTGCCATGTTATCCTCGTACGTGGGCTGATGCCTCGTTCCCAACTCGGACTCTTTTCCACTTGCAGACCACGCTCGACTGATGAGCTGCATTTTCAATTTCCACTCGGCCGCCGTCCCTACCACTTTGGAAAGGTACCTGCTCCGGATCAAGACCTACATGGCCCGCCTTCCGCCTGCATCCTCACCAAACTGCCCACCTACTGCCTTCACCCTCCTGTACGCTGCTGCAGAGACGGGGTTGCTGTCATGCTCTTGCAGATCCAACCCTCGGCCCGCGGAATCACTTACGCGCATCCAATAACCTCGTACGCCCGCCATGTGTCCTCCTCTGCCTGCCTATGCATCATGCATGTAATATATCATGGTGGGTGGCCGCCCATCCTGTGAGCGATCCAACGACACTCGGCCTGGGCGTTGGCGCCTTCCCTGCATGGAATTCCCTTTGTCACTTCCATCAACAACCTCTGCACCAAGACATATAGAAACACCTTTTGCACCCTCTCTTGCTGCTCGACTTGATCATACCGCGTATCCCCCTAAAAAAACATGACATGCTCAAAATACCCCGGCTACCCCCAGTCCTGTCACACTAATCCCACAAAAAGGCCGAGACTCTAGTACTACACACGCCTATACGACATTACCGCATACGGCAAAACTACTGACCGTCTGCGTACTCTGATCACGACACTTCCGAGAATTGCGTCATCTACCATAGGGCATGGCGGCAAGCTGATCCTCCGCGTATTGCGGATCGTGTGCCGCTTCCTCGCGAAATGCCGACCTTGTCGTTGTTGACATGCAGCTGCGCGCTTCTGCACGGCATAATGAGAGGCAGGGACCCAAGAAGCGTACACATATAGAGCCTCAAATGCCATAGTGCACCTGCCAGTCGCAAGGCTGAAACTGTCCCTTTCTCTCTCTCTTCTAGCCATGGGTCCCTCGTTGTGCAACTCGCAACCTTGACCACCTTTTGCTTCCCTCTCTCGCACCCGAAGCAATCTTTGCTCACTGACTAGCCATTTCCCTATCCGACAAGGGCCGGTTGGCCTGACTCTATTTTCCCACCCGCTGTAGCCCTCTCCACAATCTGGACACCATCTACCTAATTCGGCCACTCGCTCTTGAAGTTGCCTGTTTCGGAAGTCCTCTTGAACCTATACCAAGCCTCAACTGACGAGTCGGGCCACACGTCCCTAGTAGGGACAAGGGGGGGGGGTTGAACATCGACTTCCATGATGTGTTTCTGTACAAGAATTTTTTTAACCACAGCCTGGGCAATAGCATGGCCTTTCAGTATCCATTACAGCTGGCAAAGATCTGGCATGATAGGATGACTCTATCCATCCCGTCGCTTGCATCCTTATCAGCAACTGTTGCAGCGCCAGATTTGCATCTTGTCTTGACTCGCGCAACATTCCGACAATGTTTTGTAGATGGCTCTGGAAACATAGGCTTTCCCCAGCCAGCCCTGGTCGAGTGTAAGGACGGCAACACGCCAGTGACGTAACAAGAGCGCAAGCGCTGACCAGAACAGACTGGTGGATTTGATTCATCTGAGACATTCCAGGGTCATGATCGAAGATGGCGAGTGGCTTTCCTACTCCCACGATACAGAGATACAGATGTAAATGATCCCTGCAGTCCACTAATTGACGCGCAGTTTTTTTTTCGGTACAGCTGCCGAATCAGAAGACACTGCGCAGCTGTTGGGTGGACAACACTGTCGCTTTCTTTTCGACCATCTGACATTATCCTCTTACAAACCATCACCGGCACACCTGGCTATATTGATAAACGAGCAATAGTTCTGATCGGCAGGAGATGATGCACCCCTCGAGCTTATTCGCTTATTGACGGCACCCTTAACAAAAGAGCGTTAATCTTTGCAGGTCCCGGCGCAAGGCATCCCTCTAACGATACTTGTTGAATTGGTAGCAGTACAAAGACCTGCATCCAAGTCTCCATGTCCCCTAAAATTCTGCTGTCCGGTCAGTGACGACTTGCCTTAATCCCAGTCCGTCCGATCGTCGAGTGAAACGCTACCCAGCCTTGGAATCCATTGCGCGCACAGATAGATCGGGTGTCAGCAGATACGGAGCTGTGCCCATGCTGTGTATTCTGGATTTCGCCAGTAGTCGCGATACAAATCGCGTATGGTGGAATTGGACGGGCAAACAAGCGGGCTGGGGGCGGGTGGTGTGGTTGCTGGCTTGCGAGCTACAATCAACTAGGCCGTTAGCGTCCTTCAGTCACATGGGGGTTTGATTTCACACATGCACACCATCCACATCTAGCACGTATTTAGCGACGGGTTCAGTCAAGCGCACAGATACATGGTAAGCAGCAGCGCCTGTAAGGGTCAGATTTTGGCAGAAGCGCCGCACGCCTCTCAGCGCTGGGGCCAGGGTTATGGCCGCCAGGGATGGCGGCCACTATGTACGAGTGCGCCATTTGTTCGGATCGCCCGTCTTGAAATGCTCTAGACAACCATGGGGTGGCACCCTGCTCGTTCCCCACACACTCACACCAGGTTGCTGCCGAGCTATCGAGGGACGCAGACGTCATTTGGCCTGGGTATGTGGACAACAATCGATCCGGCTGATCACTAGACCCCAGGGCGGGTGCGAGGGGGGTGCGCGCGCGACACCTTCATTGCTCCAAATCTACCGGCCTTGACTGTGTTTCCAACTGTATGGTTACTTTCGGTCCTAACGTCGTTGGCTGTGTCGAACGATATTGACTATTATCCCGCACTACCGGAAATTGAGGGCCGCTGCAACTCTCACTGTGTCGGGGGGCCAGGGTAAAGTTGATTAACCAAATCTGCAAGTCTCTGCAGACACCTAGCCGCCACCGTTCAGAAACCCTCAAGGCTGGTGGGCAACCACGATCCTGCTTACCTTGCGTGAACGGTGTGCAAAGTCTTTAGTTGCATCCCACTGGATGAGTATGGTAAGCCCTCTCTTGTCTTTGTCCTCTTGCCTACAACGTTCGATACGTTTTCGTCGCGGTTGAGTAGGGGTTTTTTTTTCTCGCTGAAGAAAGCCTTTTTCAGACCCCTTGGCGAGTGAATCATTAACATATCGCTCACACAGGTCATATAGTCGAATTTGCTATTCTATCGCAATCTTCACAAGGCCATACACACCCACATCACAAAGATTTTCCAAGCGATGTGAGCGATCGACGACTAGAAGATCAGGCGACATTCCCTTTGATGTCGTGCATACGGCACGCCACGCCGCAGTGGTCACCCAAACACCCAAACACCGCGTGTGATTGGCATATCTGGCAAGGAACAGGTCTCTTCACAACATCAACTGACTCGCCTGCCAGTTCAAATCTAGATTGATTATCGAGATGATAAGCATACGTTCACAGGAAAACTCAGTGGCAATAAGCATAATGCTTATGCCCTCGTATCGAACGATGCCCTCTATTTCAGTCGACGCGCGTCGGACCCATGCGAATATGCATGCAACAAACATCCAAGCAGACATATCCAACAGGTCTAGGCCTTTTGGCATTTGCTCAATCCCTTGATCACAGGTGCTGCCGTCATGCAGATTGTTGAGCGCATTTTTCATATGAACGGCGTTTAGAATTCCTCTAGGACTCCTTTACATGCTGCATTTCAATGACCTACAAGCAGTAACGGTATTACGAGACCACTGGAACCTTTCTATTTTTGCCTACCAACAATACACTTATGACAGTAGATCACGATTGTTAGAGGCTCAGCAGACCAACATCTTCGTTTTCACATTTCTTCTATACCAAGACGCTACTATACGGCTCATTCCATGGAGAATACCCACATGGTATGGCTTTGTTGTGTCTGACAGCCTACCTTAGTTTTACGTACCATGCATTGGTGTGTCATCGGAAATTCCCTTTTCTGGCTATGGTATACATGGGGGGCGTTTATTCTAAAAGAAAAAAAATCATCAAGGGGATGACCAGGAAGGTACGTGACCTCCAAGGTAGGAATATGGGGCAGAACCGTATGAAGTTTTGCCTCCCTGTCGCGCGAAGCGCGACATGAGCTGAATACACAACGTCTCATCTCCTGAGGCACTGTACAGGGTAGGCGTTCCAGGAATAAGACTGTATGCACGTAATCGGTGCCCGGCCTATCTTTCTACTCGGCTATACTTTAGTTACATGAATGCTGCATTTGAACGAAGGGATGTCCCGTTTTGCTTGGCGGTGCATCTTGGACACGACAGCGATACTCGTAAGATCCTGCCACTACCCGTCGACCCACCTTTTACAGGCTACACGCGACAGGCGACTATCAAGTCATTCTTGCATTAGAAGAGCTGCGTGGATCGCCACTGAGGGTTTGATGCTGAATGCCGGCCGGCATATTGGCAAAAGAAGAAAAAGCAATGTCTCCTGTGCTCTGCAGCCTGCAGTCCAGTAACATCACGCATCATAATGACAAGGGCCTCATTGGACAGAAACAAATTAGGCTGTGGGATGCGGGGAGAATTGCAGAACCATTCAGGCGTCATTCTGGAACGCCAGCCGCTACACAATAATCAAATCAGAGATGCTTACATTTCCAGCTCACATCATTTGAACTCACTGCACCTCTGATTGCAATTTGATTCATAAATTCACAATCACCAAGAAAAGGCCCAAAGCCTTCTTGTAATCCTACAGAATCCTACCATCACACCCTCCCGCGTCATAACGATGCCCTATGACAGCGCACCACCTACTCCATACAGGCCTTGATGCCGTTGCGAGCCACTCGCCGGGTATCCTGCAAGACATGCCAAGCCCATACACAACCCAGCAAACCGTGTGAGTTCCCTGAATCGATCCCGAAGGCTAGAGCCGGACGGTCGGTTAGTACCGCAGTGCGAAAGATTTCTGCTGCTCGAGAATACGGTAAAAACTTAAACAGGCCAAGCGCTTGCATACCATCGACCCTTTTTTTTTGCCCTTATCTGCGGCTCGCCGAACCGCGACCAGCCGGCCAAGCCCTTGTTGCCGTCGCCATCGAACGTGGCATGCATAAGTAGTGATGGTAGGATCCATACCGTGGGGGGCGAAGACACACGCAATCAAGCATGCATGCTTCCTGTGGCTGGTTTTTTCCGAGTAACTCCGGTTAGACGTCTTGACTTTCTGGGAGGATCACCCAGGACTACTCCCTTTTTTTCTTTGGCCCTGTTTATCCATGGCAAGTAGAAGTTACTCCAGGGGTGCTCTTCTACATCCGAAATTCTTCGGCCTTTTTTTTTCTGCCAAAAGTCCAATCCGGAAAATGCAGATGCAGGATGTCATGTACAGTATGCACAGCTGCATTGTTTTCCCTTTTGATAAGATCCTTTTCTTTCTTTCTTGTCGACCTACTTTGATAATGGGAAGAGTTGAGATGCATATGCATCATTGTTCACACTGTACATGGTTCAGTTAGGTATGGCAGGTAAGTACTTGCATCAAGTCACGGTAGTATCGCTTGCCCCCCTTTTTCCGCGGTACAGCAAAGCAGAAGTTCAACGGAAATGAGAATAATAACAACATTGGTGTATTTATCCGCCCAAAGAAGCACTTTACGCCGGATGTACATTATCTTGGCTTTTTTTTCTCTGCATAATCTAAGATACCATCTTGAAAAACTCGAATCTCAACCCTTCCACACCCCTCCTCCCCTCCTACTATTTTTTTTCCTGCAAAAAATCTAGCAAAGTACAAAATACTGGCTTTTTATTCTAGAAAAAAAAAATACAATCTCAATCAATCAGCAATACCAAGTCCTTTAACCAGAAACCCCCCCAAGAATGCTATTTACAATCTTCTACCCCTTAGCCATTCCCCTTCCCCTCCTTCTATCTCCAGAACAACCATCAACTTTGACAAAGAAATCCTTCCACCTAAATTTGATCTTCTCCTCGGTATACTTATCATATCCCTCCAATAACCACATTAAACAAACCCCACAACGCCCTCCCATCCCACTACTGTATACATAACCACCCCCCTATAATCCCTTAATCCAATCTAGACCCTCTCACATCTTCTACACCTCGCTACATCGCTTTTCTGTATTATAGGATATATATATATAGCGTCCCATCCCTCCTCGCCCCTTATCCGTGATTTTTTTTACAATATTGTAGAACTAATCTGACTTGGGAACGTATATGAGTGATGGGTTTGTAGATGTCGTTTGGCTTGAATTAAGCTAGCAGAACAAACGCGGGGGGAGGGGGTGGGGGGGAAACAGAAGTCTCTGTGTTCCAATTTTAAATGTAGATATGTCGAAAGAATGGGTACTAAGATAAATGGGAGGTATGGTGGCTTTTTTTTTGTTGAAATAAGACGAGCCAAAAACCCCCCCACCCGAGTAGGGAACGACCAAAAAAAAAGAGAGAGAAGCGGACGAGAAGAGGGTATCTAGATGCTGGATAGCTGAATAGATATAAAACAACGCTTTTTGCAATAAAAGGTGTTGTAGTTTACTAATCTCTCTTAGGTTAAAAAAAAAGAAAAAGAGAAAACAGAGAAGACAGAAAGAAAACGATATCAGGCAGAAATGCCATTCGTATACTTCAAATTATTCTAACATAATAAAGTACACCATTTCCGCAATCCACCTTAATCAAACCCCTCAAACTCACCTTCCCTTTCCCCACCCTCACTCCCACTCTCCTTACTTTCCTTCCTCCTCGCCTTCTCCCTCTTCTCCCTGCGCATATTCTCAATCTTTCTCTCATACCCACTCTTACTACTAATCCGACTCGCCTTGCCTGTCCGTCTGGCCTCAACACCCCTCCTCTTAAGCACCTGTCTATCCCTCTTCGATGGCGTCGGCAATACATCCAGCAACCACTGTTTAACACTCCCTTCATCGGCATTGACACCTCTCAGCGCTTCAGACGCGCGAATAACGTTGGCGATGAGTTTAACGTAAGGTATGTCGTCTTGGGTGTAAAAAGTAACGGCGACGCCGCCGGTGCGGCCAGCGCGTCCTGTGCGGCCGACGCGGTGGACATAGGCGGCGGCGGAGGAAGGGGCGTCGTAGTTTACGACGCCGTTGAGGCCGCGGAAGTCGATGCCGCGGGCAAGTAGGTCAGTGGTGATGAGGACCCAGATTTCGCCTTTGCGGAAGCGCGTCATGATTGTGTCGCGGGCGGAGGAGCTGAGGTCGGCGTGGAGCACAGCGATGCGTGAGCTGCCGCCGGCTTCGGGGGGTATGTCGTAGAGGAGTTCGGAGTGGAGGGCTATGGCTCGTGGGATTGTTTGGGTGAAGACGAGGAAGGGGGGACGGAGTATGGGTTGAGATGAGTCGGTGTGGACGGCGGTTGGGTGAAGGAGTTGGCGAAGGCCGAGGAGTTTGCCTTGCTCGGTGGCGGCGTAGGTTAGTTGGTGGGATATGTTTGGAATGGCGCTGTCTTTGAGGCCGACAACGAGGCGGATGAGTGGTGGTCGAGGGGGTAGAGCGGATTGCGATGAGGAAATGGCAGACCAGCGGTCGTTTAGAGTAGAGATTGTCAGACTTTCAATGTTTGATCCCATTGTTGCTGACCAGAGTCCGACGCGAAGACTGAGATTTGTGCATGCGTTCCATACAGCCAGAGTTTGTTCGCGGAACAGAGGATCGAGGAGGACGTCGGCTTCGTCGAGGACGAGTTGAGATATGCTAGAGATGCTTGCAACGGTGCCATCTCTACGCTTCAGAGAATTCACGAGAGCAAGCGGAGTTGAAACAAGAATCGCGGCCTTTACAAGCTCTGCTCGGCGGCCTGTCTTCTTTTTCGGTGCTTCCTTCTCTTCATCTTCAGATTCAGATTCACCTCCTTCGTCATCAGAGGCTTCAGATGAGTCTTTGGCCTCGTCCTCTTTTGTCTCTTCAGGCTCATCTTCATCGTGTGCCACCACCTGCATGCCCTTCCTCATAAGCGTAGCCTTAACCGCAGTACCTTTTGCCAGCTTCCTCGCTTCATTCACAATCTGCGATGCCAGTTCCCTCGTGGGGGCAAGTATGACTGCACGAGGACCATTCTTGGCGTCTGCGCTCTTGCTTTCTGAAAGCAACGCATCGATGATCGGTATGAGAAACGCTATAGTCTTTCCGCTGCCCGTGGGCGCAACCGTCAAAAGGTCGATATCTCCATTGTATTCCGCTCCAGACAGATTCTCGACGTCTTGCAAGAGGCCTGGCTCACCTTTCTTCCGCAGCAGCAGTGGCAAAGCCCCCAGTTGAACCTCTGTCGGCAACTTGTAACCCTGCTCTATTATATTCTCTGCGAGGCGTCTCGATATGCCGTAGCGTGTTCGAAGCTGCGCAAACGATGTGATGGGCTGAGGGTACAGCGTCTTCTTCGTATCCTTCTTTTTCTCCTCTTCCTTCTTCTTCTTTTTCGACTTCTTCTCCTTGCGCGGCTCTTCTATTTGTGGCGCAAAGTCCCCCAACACGGCAACCTTGAGCTTGTGCGAGCGCAGTATCCTTTTACATTCCTCCACATCGTAGGGTTCTTGCTGGACATTGTTTATTTCCTTTTCCAAATTCGCCGCCTCTTCCTGCTCCTGTTTCTTCTGCTTCTTTCTCTGCTTCTTGGATAATTTGTCCCCGCCAGCCTGTGCGTCTCTGCCTGCGCCTCCACCAAAGAAATCGAGGTCTGCGGGCAAGGCAGCAGAACCGGACTCTGACTCTACAACATTCTGCCCTCTCTTTCGTTTGCGACTCGAGTTGGACGAATCTGGCGACTGTGGTGGCTCGTTGTGGCCGAAGAGCTGTGGATTTGCGACGGCGCCGGAAGAGGGAAGCTTTTGCGCGTGCGAGTTCTGCGCCGCTTGGGAAGATCGCGAGAGGAGCTTGAATACGTTCATGGCAGTGACGGTGCAGACGGGGTAATCTGTGGTAGGGCACTCGACATCAGGGTTTCCATACAGAGCTCAATTTGAAGTTGTTCGCGATGCAAAAGTTGCATTGTTGCAATGGGAAAAATAACTGGGCCGGTGCTATTTGGCCGAACTAGCGCCGAACACCTTACATAGCATTCACAGCACGGGCTATGGCCGATCATTTACTGAAGTAGATGCATTGCCAGTAAAAGTGCACATGTAGAAAATGGAATCTAAATCAGAGGTATGTGCAGTATACAGTATCGGATCCCTTGCACCCCGAATGCACCGCAAACACACTTGGTCGGCTCATCAGCCCGCGAAATCGTACAGTGTTTCCTCACCCCGCCCCTCGTCGCACATCTAACTTTTGGCCTAGCGCCAAATGTATACTTGAATGTCATGTCTTGATCTTGTTCACTTTATTGCACTCAGTGGTGCTCGTCCTTCTTGGTCCTGTAGCCAACCAGCTTGAAACGGCCAATGATCTCGCCAACAGAGAAGAAGCCAATGACCTCGGCGGCGATTACGCCAATCGAGTACCACTGTGCGCGGGTGACGTTTCGGATTTGTGCGATGACGTTGGCGGGTGACTGCTGGGTGGCGCTGTTGGCCTCGCTGGCCATGCGGCTGAAGAGGGTGCTTGGGTTGCGGAGGGCGTTCAGAGCGGGCTGAATGTAGTTTTGCATAGTCTGGACGGATCTGATGGTCGTTAATTGTTTGTGCTCCAAAACAGACGTAAACGTGGCCTGCAATTCTGGGGAGCTTACGGTGGTTGCATGTTTCGCTGCTGGGCAATGAGCTTGCCGAGCTCGAGTCCAACCTTTCCGTAGTAGGTGGCCCGGGGAATGATTCCTGTGCAATTGTCAGTCGACCGCTCATCAGGCACAGCCACGTTATTTCGATGGCGCTGTCAAAAAGCGTGGCGCAAATCTATCAATGCCCCTCTCACTGCTCCCCTGATAAGGCATATATCACTCCTCTGGCGACCCATTGAGTGTCATAGCCTTCACCCCCTGCTCTTCTTACAGCCCATGATCCGCCTGGTGCCATTGAACGTCTCCCCGCGCCCCTCGCCTATGGGTGTGACTAACCTTGCACGAAGTTGACCATCCTTCCTACGCGGCCCGTAGCTTGCTGCGACGCATTGCTGACGGCCTGGCCAGCGCTCGACGCCGCAGAGCTCGCCGAGCTCTGGACCTTGGAGAGTCCCTCTGATGCCTTTGACTGTGCCTTTGACGCAGCGTCTTTTACCGTGTTGGTGGCTTCGGCGGTCGTCGAGGCATTGCGGATGCCAGCGCGGCGGACGGTGAACGTCGACTGCCGTAACACGGCACGGGATGCGGCGAGAGACATCTTGATGCGAATTGAGCGAGGGAAGATGGGTTGTCGCCGGTCGTCTGCTCGTGAGGGTGGATGGAGCTCCGGCAGTGAGCTGACGATTTTTCCGAGGGGGCCGTGCGCCGCTTGTCGGAACCCTCAGCGGCTCAGGAGATTGATTGAGTGTTCATCTTTACATCACCCAACGCTTTTGATCTATTGTATATTCAACACATCTGTTAGTAGAGCGGACCAAATGCAGCCAAACTTATGTGTAAGGAATGCAGTGACTGTAGAAAGCCGTATTAACGTCATCATTGACGGCACGTGAGAATATTGCATCTTAACCACAGCGCTGGTACAAGTCTTTTTTTAGCGCCAATACGGCTTTATACCAGACTATCTAGCTTATCACTCGGCGAACTGCTGATATTCTGTAAAGGTTTGGTTCTAAAGTATCTTACTCAACCCTTTCTCTGGTAAACCATCAGGGGTTAGGTATGCTCAAGAAACAACAAAAATAACAATCTCATCAATTCTCCCCTCTAATCCATCACCTAATAGTCATCTCTAGGAGGTCTCTCTTCTTCTCCTTGGGCTGGCCTAACATTACCCCCTTGATCAAAAAATTCAGTTTTCTAATCTCCGTCCACCGACTCAAAGCCCCCAACTCAAGCACGCTCATTCTCCTCATCTTGCCACTCGGGTTCCCGATCACCACCGCTTGCCAATCGCTGCCTCTACCCATCTTCTCTAGGTCTTTGAACTCCTCCCATGCTGCCGTGTCGCGTCTGGTGCCAAAAGTATGATTCGGTATGACTTGCACAGACCTGAAGCGCAAGAGAACCAAGATTAGAAGAACAGTCAGGCCTAGGAGAATGCCTGCTGTGACGCCCGTCGAGGTTTGGGCTCCGAGCCGTCGTGTCATGTTTCCTCCGACTATTGTTGCTATAGCGGCGAGTATGAAGGCAATGATCTGGCTCGCAAATATGCCGGCTGTGATGCGAGGAAATGACGAGTAGTTTGTTCTTCTTCTGCGGTCTTGCGCTGCCATACTTTGAAGGCGATGTTTTGTATTGACGCCAGGTTGTAAATCGCATGTATCAAATGTTTCCATTATGAGCCCATGGCACTCGGCTATGGCGAGAATGCTGAGGAACCCTATTGCACCGGCGAAGATGATTGGCACAATATATGGATAAGGGCGCCCAGCGGAAGAGACTGTATATGCCATTCCCATGAGAGGGAGTGTGAGTGTGAAGACGGCGCGCCGCACGAGATGGCTGGTCCAAGTGACTTGCTTCTCAAATGTCATCGAGTCGGTGCGGAATGATCTTTTGCGGTCGCGAGAGAAAATACCCGCCTTCGTCATGGGGATGGCTAATAGTGCACCAATGGCAATAGACATGACACCTGCGCCCACCAGTGTCGATCTCCATCTGTAGTCTCGTGACAAAAGAGCACCCAGGAGAACAATGACGAGCACAACCTGTGCGTAGATCCAGCCTAAATAGACCGCAAGGACGAAGAAGCCTGGCTGAAGGAGCATCATAGTCATGAGCTTTATCCCTGCCCATACTTCTTCAAACCAATACATCGGCCCCTCTGTCTGAATATGCAACTTCACCTCTCCCCTGCTGATCCGTCTCGTAATGTAATTCTCGTCCTTGTCGTACACTTCAGTTACCGACTCGCGAAACTGTGCCCGTCGTGTTTCCGAAGCAGTAATGTTGAGTATCAAAGCCACCAGCAAAATCAGAATCACAACGTAGAACCCCCATTGCGGCTGTAGGTCTTCAATGATTGCAGCACCGAGTTGGAAGCCTACAGCGAGTGAGCCAATCCAGCACCAAGACCAGATTCCCAGCCATAAGCCCATGCCTCCACCGTGACGGCGTACGTCATTGACAACGACAAATTCTTGGTGAGGATTCTTTGATTGCAATGAGGCGCCGAATAAATCCAGTAGTACGGTAATGTAGTTCACATTCGCAAAACCGAGAACGAGGCCCGATGCTCCACGAGCCAGGAGAAGTCCAACGCGCAATTCGGGGTCTTTATCGGCATGTCCGCTTACAACGATAGCTTGAGGAAACTGAAGTGGTAGAGCAATTGTCAGGGCTGAGAGGACGTAGGGTTTTCGTCCGTGAAGGAGAGGTAGTGTCCAAGCAAAGAAAGTAGAGATAGCAAGCCCAGCGAACAAGACTGCGTTGCCAACAATGGTCACATGCTGCTCGTCTGCTAGAGAATATTGTATACGGGGTACCTCGCCAGCATAGATGCCAACAATAATTCCAAGTAGAGCTGTGTTGATGCATGCTATCGTTGCAGTCAGGCGTTTCTTGCCTGTGGACCAATTCCTTGCAATTGGTTGTCTGCGGTGAGGCCGTATCAAGTTGAATGTATGATGATGCGCCTGCCCTCGGACTGTGGGTTCGTTACCATAGGCTTTTGCAGGTGGATGGTCTTCCTCGGATGAACTATCGTTATCGTCCAAGCCAGTATCCTTTTGATCGAATTCCGAATCGGGCAAAGGAGTACGTTTGAGGCTCTTTTTCTGTGGATGAGGGTTTCTACTGGCTCTAGACTCGTCGGTATTTCGTTGGCGTGAACGACCACGGGACTCGTCTCGGCCTACAGGGCGGAGAACAAAGTCTACATGCTCTCTAGGAGCTGCTTTGATATGCCTTGGCTGAGGAACACTTTTGTGAGTTCCTGATTCATTGCGGTCTTGTTCGTTCTCTCTTTCAGGTGCAGTCATCATCGGATCACCCTGTTCTGGGTGCTCTTGGCTCGAATATGCCCAATCATGGGATACTGAGCCTCTGTGGAGCCCGTGGGATGGATGTACATTGGGCGCAACATTTTCGAGTACATTCCCAGGAGACTCTGCTGAATGATAGGGACTTGAAGATGGGCTAGAAGAGCTAGATGCTTTGAGAGGAGAAGCTGTCTCCATGAGATGTGTAGGTTCCCCAGCTGCCTCTTGAACGGCCTTTTTGGCACCTTCGATGATCTCATATATCTCCCTTACTTGGCCTTGATCTTGAGTACCCTCGGCAACTTCGACAGCTTCTTGTACCATGTCTTCCAGATCGTCTACTGCTTTGCTTATCCTTCTGCTGGCGCTATGCTCGAAGGCACTGCGAGATGGCCCCTGGATCTTCGAAATGATCGCTTCCGTTGATGTGCTATCAGAATCGCTCCTTGCTGGCACGATAATATGTTCGGGAATTTCAGGCTGCTCCAGATGATCTGGAATGGGGGCCAAACTCTGAGCGCGTGAGCGGTAATCATTGTGCTTGGGGTTGTTGATATCATCTTTGATGTGCACAATCGATAACCGTTTTTGGGGATTGTGCGGTTGTGAAATTGATATTCGGTGGGCCGTTCTTGGTGGAATTGCTTTGATGGAAGCCGAGGATGTCCGTCGAGCCTCTGACTGCTGGTGTCTTGTAGCTGGCGATGGGCTACTTTCAGCTGCTGACGTGCTTCGACTGTCAACCGGTGAGACATATGTTTGCCTTCGCGCTATTGGTTTGGCTCCTACTGCAGCCCATGAGGCACCAGAGGCAGAGGTCCTGCGACTTGGAACACGAGTGCTTGGAGATGGTGAGTTCGCAGAACTACCAGGACCATCCACTGTTGTGTTATGTTGAGTTCCTATAAAAGTGCCTAGCTGTCCATTTACCGAGCTTTTGCGCGAAGCGTGAGGGCGGTTGTCTTCAAGCCAAGGGAGCCTCCTCCTTGCGGGTAGTAGAGGCTTCCTATGCTCGGGCATTGATGTCGGTTTCGATCGCGTACTCGGTTTGTTCGATTCTTTGAGAGGAACCCCTGCCATCTGTCTAACTAAGAAAAACTAAGCGGGAATATGATTGAGCAAATAGCAAATGGTATCACGAGAAAAGAGATGTAAAATATCCAAGGAGCGGAAGAGAGGTTTGAAAGGTGAGTCTTTAGGTGAATGCGGATTCTCCACTTGCAAGCCTGGGTGGGAAAAGAGTGAGTGACGACCAGCTTGAAGCTCCTACGGGTAAATGCGTGTAGGGTGGCGAGATTTAGGAATGAGGTGAAGCTGGTCGTAAGAGAGATGCATAAGGTGAGAGCAGATGTCGGAAGATACGAAGTCGTAAGAGGTTGTCGGGACCGTGTCCTTGTTGGAAGTTAAGTGTGAAAATATTTCTATATTTAGGAAAGGCTCTTTCTCAATGCCAGGCGACAAGGATACTTTATGTACTGTGGGAAGGTACCACACACTGGCCTAATATATAACAAGACGGCATCACCATATACATCGATGATTTTTATCCGTCTAGATTCAGCCTATACATGAAAATCACAGTGCGCTATTGTTGGACCGCTTGTAATATCGCTCCGGTCATACCAAGCACCTTCTCTTCCTCAAGTCTTTGGGCGATAAGTCTATGTGCATCAGCGTCATGATCAGGAGGGTCACTCTGGTGCGATACTTACTGTAAGCTCACAGGGAATCCATCCAGCAGCTCAGGATCATCTATTATACATCAGTCATCAAATTCTCGCATGTTGTGGTGCAGTGTATCTTACAGCTATCCTGGGTAGCTTTGCAGAAATCACTTTGAGGCTTGTGATCACTCAAGCGTTTGTCTTTTGTTTTGTCGACCGAGACTTCACAAGGAAATGATACCGCCGAGTAGTCTACTACATTGTATACGCCAGTATATCCCACGTATTTGAATTCACCATGCGGTACGCTGGAGTAGGGAGTCGTGGGCGCTGTCAATGGTTAATCAGTGGGTACCAATGATGCGGGTTTCAGGCTTACCTAGGATAGCATCGAGTCCTTCCATAGAATTCCATTGTTCCAAGTATTGTCTTTGTAGCTCGCTTCTCGCCAAATGTAGCTGCCACATTTCATAAACTCCTAGTTCTTTGGATTCTGCATACGCTTGCATCTCTGGGCGAAATGGTTCGCCGGTCGGTTCGAGCAATTTCCTGACGCTCTTAGCACCGTCTGCGACGAAGAATTTTGCCTGTACTATTTAGTGTCAGAATTTGGATAGTTTTTTTAGGTGCTTACCAGAATTTCGAGTGCGGTCTGATGCAGCTTGGGATCCCAATCAACAACGTCGTGTCCTGCCTTCTTCAACTTCTCCGCAGTCTCTTTCAGTGCTCTGGTTACCGGAGGTGTGGGCATACAGATACCATCGTTCCAGAGTACCGCGATTTTGAGTTTCTTAGGAGGTTCTACAACTCGCCATGGTATGGGTATCATTTTGGGATCTACTTTCCAAGGTTCTGCATCAACCACGGCTTTTGAGTACATGGTGATATCCTCGAGTGTTTTCCCCATAGGGCCATTGACACTGTGTACTGCCTCTTGGCCGGCAAGGCCAGATGTACATCTTTGCGTCGTGAAGCGACCAAACGATGGGCGAAGAGTGAAGATACCAGTGCATGCTGCTGGTATCCGTAAACTGCCGCCCTGTTTGTACTGTCAGCAAAAGGATGTGTAAACCTAGATCGGACTTACTATATCGGTTCCAACGCCTAGAGGACTGCCTCCGAATGCAATAAGGGCTGATTCTCCACCAGAGGATCCTCCAGATGTGACTTTTCGGTTTAATGGGTTGACTGTACGGCCAAATGTGTTGTTCACAGACTCTGCCTATACGATGTAAGTTTCCATACCGTGACCGACGTAAAAATACATACAATCATCATGGCAGTTGGCACATTGGTCTTACAGTATCGCACTGCGCCAAGCTTCCCCAGCAAATCTACAAGTGTCGAATTGTATTCAGATGGCTTGCCTACAAGGGATGTAAAGCCGACTGTGCTGTCTTTTCCCTTGACATTAAAGTTGTCTTTGAGAGAAATAGGCAGGCCATGGAGTGGCCCCACCACCTTGCCAGTTCGCTGGAGATGCTCATCAAGGAACTTTGCTTGTGCAATTGCCTCATCGAAGAACACATCACTCAGGCAGTTGGTCTGTTTTGCGTCAGGTGGTATTCAAACTATTTCCAAGACTTCTATCATACCAATTGATGGGCTGCCGCAGCACGTTTGCAAAAGGCAGCGGTTACATCTTCTGCGCTCCATGTTTTGGACGCAGTCTTTTCCAGGATCTGGGAAGCTGTACTACCTGTAATCTCCAGCTCCTTTGGCGTAAACCATCCGGACTCCTTTGGCCAGACTGTTACATCGAGTTGGGACTCTGGCGGCAATTTGTCCTGAGGTATGCGATATAGCGTCGGAATGGATTCCGCCAAGGCTGCGCGCTTCCCCGCAGCGACTTTCTCCCAGTTCGGTTCAGCTACCATGGCTCAAAACTTGTGCAGCCCCAAGACTCTGCAATGTTGAAGTACAGCAGCAACAAACTTCTGCGACACCCAAAGTAGATTATTGCGCCCATATCCGTGGGTAACCCATTCCTACTTTATCCAATCCGCGTGGTCCTCGGCCGTACCTTTCAAGCCCATGACCATGCCACTCCCCGCACTTATAGGCTCCACACCACCCCGGCTGACCTCTTTACAGGCTATCCGGTAAATCGGCCGAGTACGCTATCATTGTCGAAGGCGACAACCTGCCTTGTTGAGCTTGTCTTTTGGCCACCGATACCGGCGATTAGTTGCCTATCGAGAAGGCTTAAGATCTGCAAAAGGGAATTCCTGATTACGCATTTCCCGAGTCAGTTAAAAGTGGCCTATTATCTCTGGTATCTTGCACTTTTTGCCTCGGTCTTATCATGCGCGTATCCGAGTCCCTGATCCGAACCGTACTGAACATCTACAGACGGATCCGATAAGGAAAATCGGAGGTTGGAGTGATAGTCTCTGTTTATCGATATACCTTACAAAACAACAACTTTGCCCAAACTCTGCAGCCATCGTCAGAGAACCATCTCGCCACTGGAAGGCGTTGTCAATTCAGCATGGCGAACAGCTTCATCGCCTATCTGCGAGGCGACCAGAATGCGCCTGGAGAGCGCAAACTGGTGCAGAAGCTTGATTTTTTCATCCTAACTTTCTGCTGTCTCATGTACTTTCTCAAGTATGTGTTGGTGCTCAAAATCAAAATGAGACTTCTCTAATGCTGTGCAAAGTTACCTGGATCGCACCAATCTCAACAACGCGTATGTTTCTGGTATGAGGGAAGAGCTGAGTTTCAAAGGCAACCAGCTCAACCAAATCAATACTGTTTTTACGGTAGGGTAAGGTTGAAGAATGCCAAACACGGAGTATTCTGCTGACTGGTGACTAAGATACACAATCGGCCAAGTGCCATGTAATATCGCATTGTACTATGTCAAACCACGCTACTTCTTCCCACTATGCATGGTATGATCTATAGCCATTCACACTACTACATCAACTAACAAGTATACAAGGTAGCATGGGGCGCCCTAACAATGGTCACGGCAGCAGCCCAAAAGCCCCAGGATATCATGGCCATCCGCTTCTTTCAGGCCTTGTTTGAATCCTCAACATTCGTAGGAACCCACTACATCCTCGGATCATGGTACACCGAGAAAGAGCTAGGGAAACGATCTGGAATCTTCACAGCATCTGGTCTTGCAGGCACCATGATTGGTGGGTTCATCCAGACCGGAATCCACAGCAGTATGGATGGTCTACGAGGCATGAGCGGATGGCGATGGCTATTCAGTAAGTTTCACCAAAGAAAGGAAACAAATTCCAACCCTCCCCCGATATACAAGAAGAACAATCTAATTCACTAACTTCCACAGTAATCGACGGCATCATAACCCTCCCCGTCGCAATCTACGGCTACCTTCTCTTCCCCGACACCCCCCGCAACACGCGCGCCCCTTACCTCAGTGCCTCAGAAAAAGCTCTCGCCATTTCCCGCGTCCCCGAAGTCTCAGAGCGCACACCCATCTCCCTTTCCTTCGTCAAACACTGCTTCAAAACATGGTACTGGTACTTCTTCGTCATCCTCTGGATCCTAGCCGGTGAAACAGAATCTTTCAGCACAAACGCCCTGCTGCAACTGTACATGAAGTCGCATCCCACCAATAAATACACAGTCACGCAGAACAATAACTATCCAACCGGGGTTCCCGCTGTAGGAATCGTATCAACGCTCTTCTGGGCTACATTGACGGATTTCATGGGTGGGAAACGGTATTTAGGTACTTCTTCCTTCCTCCCCTCCTCTCCCCCTAAAAACACATACACACACACATATATATATATATATATACGACATTTGACTAATACACAATGCTAAAAGTCGGCTACTGGATCGCCATAACCGGCATCCTAACCTCCTCCCTCATCCTCGCCTACCCACACAACACAACCATCCACTTCGCAATGTACTACTGGGCTGGCAGCGTGTACGCCTGCCAAGCCACCTTCTTCGCCTGGGCCAACGACGTGCTGCGCTACGAAGAAGACAGTCTGCGTGCCGTCGTCATTGCCAGTATGAATATGGGGAGTAACGCCATCAACGCGTGGTGGAGCATCGTCTTCTACGGCGCGAGCTATGCGCCGTATTTTACGCGCGGAATGTGGGCTATGATTGCGGTCAGCATAGCTATGGGTTTGTGGACGGGACTGCTGGTTTGGATGCAGGTGAGGACGGAGAAGAGGAGGGAGACCGAGGGGGTGCATGGGACGACGGTTGTTGCGGGGAAGGGCGTTGTGGAGGAAGCTGACGAGGAGAAGAAGCGTGAGGATAGGGTTTAGAAAAAAAAGGGGGGGAGGTTCACTGTTTTCTAGCTTAGTTTGCGTCTTTCACAATGGATAGGTCAACAGAATGAGATGTTGTACGTGAATATTTGCCTAAATTTCACTCTTTAAGAGAGAGAGAAAAGGAAAAAACGCCAAAGTTGTTATGCAAAAAAAAAACACCCACCCCTCTTTAGCAAAAGTTTGACTTTAATCCTTTCCGACCCGGCATCCCCCCCTCCGTTAACTACCAATACCGTTACGTTCTACGACACACCGCCGAACCGCTGCGTCGACCTACCTCCACGCATGCTATTCATGAAATCAGCAGAAGGGTCAGAGCCCAGTCCATTCCAGCCATTAGCACCCACACGCTGCGTCTCACGCTGGGCTTTTGCGATCTTCTCTTGGAGCTGCGAGGCACCAGAGTCAATAAGCTGGAGCTGTGAAAGCTGCGTGTTGAGGACGCGGACGACCTTTGTAAGGGGATCGTCTGGCTTGCCAGTCTTGCTGAGCGTCTGGGAAGTGCTGTTTATTTCCTCAATCATTTCTGTGAGATCTTTGTTTAATTCGTTGAGGCGGTCTTGAAGTTTTTCTGCAAGCTTGTAACTGTTGTGGTTTTGTTAGTTTCTTGTACTTTTCTGACCACGTGCGGATATAAAAGAATATACTTACGTTCTCTCACGCTCCTGGTCTGGGCCTCGCAGGCTCTCGTTCTTGCCGCTGACACCATGCATCTTCATGAGATTGTCAATTTCCTTCTCATAGCGGTCGAGGTAAGAGTCCAGTTCTTGCTGGTTCTCTTCCATCATCGTCAGCTGCCTCTCAACCTCGGCAGCATCACGCTCTGCCTGAAAGGTCTTCGAGTACAGTTGTCGAACCTTATCAGAGTTCTCGACCAATGCTCTGTCCCATGAGGCCACCTGCTCAGCTTGAGCCTGGAACTCCTTCTGGTATTTTGATAGGTCTGCTGCCCAACGCGTGATGATTTCGTCCATGGACTTATTCTTCAACCGTGATTGCGCCGATGGCGCGGGTCCCGCGGTTGAGGCTGCAAGCCCACTCTGGGCCGCATTGCCGCCCGCAGTCCCACTAGTAGCACCCAAAGTAGATGCCGGCTGTGATTCGGCGTTGGGCTTCGATGCAGGCGCCTCACTTCCGGAGGGCTTACTGAAAAGGCTTGGGGTGGTGATTGAGGTGGTTGCAGCCCCAGAAGTTGCGGGTGCGGCAGAACTTCCGCCGCCCAAGCTCGGGAACAGCGATGTTCCAGATGATGCGGTTGAGGCGGGCGCTGTGGTTGTGGCGGTAGTAGCTGCACCAGTAGTTGCCGGTGTGCTAGTAGCGGCAGCAGGTTTGCCGAAACCGAAGCCACTTCCGGTCGAAGCTGGCGTTGAAGTTCCCGCAGTTGAGAATAGGCTGGTTGCTGTACCCGCAGAAGCTGCTGTGCTACTGGTGTTTCCACCTAGGCTCAAGGTTGGTGTGCTGCTGGATGCAGGCTGCGAGGAAGCGGGTTGTGCGGATGATGTAGCGCCAAGGGTGAATCCTGACGGTTTTGCTGGCGCAGCAGCAGGTGTCGTGCTTCCAAGACTGAAAAGGCTACCCGCAGGTTTGGGCGTCTTCGCATCTTGTCCACCAGACGTCGATGTTTGATTTCCTCCTCCAAACAGGTTGGATGTGGGCGCAGCAGCAGGGGTAGCGCTCTTGTTTGCGTCGTTGGAGGCTGCTGTGTTTCCTCCTAAGCTGAACAGGCTAGGGGTGGAAGAAGAGGTTGTGGCAGGCTTTGCGCCACCGAACAAAGAAGATCCGGCTCCAGTAGTTTGGCTACTCTGCTGGCCGAACAAAGAAGAGCCAGATTGGGCTCCACCGCTAGATTGGGCAGGCTGACTGAACAGGCTACCACCCGGAGGAGCGCCGGCTGGGGTAGTGGAGGGGAAAAGAGATGTCTTGTTTGTTGCAGGTGTGGCTGATGGTGCTGAGCCTGAGGTTTGTGTTAGCAGGCGCATAGAGCCGACCGGGACGTGTATGGATACTCACTAGCAGCTGTACCGAATCCAAACGAGGGAGTAGAAGAGGAGGCAGCACCACCAGAGGAAGCTCCACCCCCGCCAAACAATCCCCCGGCTGGCTTGGACGCATCGCCCTCCTTCTTTCCAAGTCCTCCAAAGCCTCCGCTACCAAAAGCCGACGGTGTTGACGACGCGCCAGCTTGACCTCCGCCAAAAAGACCACCAGGTTTTCCTGCGGGTGTGCTTGATGCTGCAGCACCACCACCACCACCACCGAAGAGACCCGATCCGGCTGTGTTGCTAGTGGCGCCGCCGAAGAGACCGCCACTGCTGGGTGCGCTGGACGTGTTGTTGGTGCTGCTGGCGGTGCCGAAGAGAGATGGTGTTGCGCCGCCAGTTGAGGGTGTAGCGCCAAACAGAGACTTTCCAGGCGTGCTGCTGCTGCCACTGCCGCTGTTCTGCTGGCCGAATGAGAAGCTCATGTTGGCGATTGTATAAGGCCGGCGCTGGTGGATGGGTGTTTGTTGAAGGAGTTGTTGTTGAGGTCGGAGATGCTACTATCGAACGCGCAACTGGGCTAGGCGTGTCGCGACCGTAGAAGTAATTGCTGGACCACTGTTAATTGGCAAGTTGAAGTGGATGCGCGCAGATGTACACGACCTTCTCGCGCGTCAATGTCGCATCCAAAAGTTGGACAAACAGATGCATGGGTCGAGCTTAGCTCCGGTGAATCGTTGTTCCTACCTGGCCAGCGGCCGGGATTCCAGACCGCCGCTCCCCGCTAATCGCAGGTGCCTGAGACTCCACGACGACGTCGAGGCAAGGAGGCGCAGTCTTTAGTAGTTCGTCTCCGTGACGCACTTCTCTTGTTATCTATACCCAATTCCACCAAATATCAATCCCAATCTACTTCCCACAACCTCCTGTTGTACACGTGTAGATTAAACGAACATCCAGCGGCTCTCGACATGTCGGACGAGCTAGCACCACCCCGCAAGAGTGTAGAGCTGGAGGACCCAGGTGCGAAGGAGCTCAGTATGCTACATCATTCGCCAATCTGAGCGGCTTGTATCTGACTATATGCAGCCGAATCAAGTGACGAGCACTTCTCCGATGCGTCTGAAGGCCAGGCTAGACGTTTTACGTTGTCGTCACCAATCCCAATAACGCGAGTGGAGCGGGTCGATGATACGCCAGCACATGGCGAAGTGCCGGGAACAGAGGCATACAACAAACGCACTCAAGACGCCGTGCCCGACGAGGTCGAGATCGTGCCAGAAGGCATGCGAAGCCGCAGTGCATCACGCGTGAGCGTCAGCGACCGGCCTATTACGCCAGGAGGAACGCCCATCCCAAAGACGGTGGTTGAGAAGATTGATCCCGACGAGCCTAGCTACGGTGATGTGCCTGGCACAGAAGCACATCAGCAGCGTCTGGCAGATGCGGAGCCTGATGTAGTCATCAAGGCACCACAGGAGGCGCAGCGCAGCAACTCAGGTACGTAGGGCATTTCCTTGGTGCCTCCTGCGTACCATTGACGACGGAAGAAGGGTCACCAACCTCGCATGACAGATCTACAATAAATCCGAGTGACGACGCAGCCGAAGCGGCGCCCGAAGCCAAAGATGTGGTTCAACAACAAGAGGGCAACGACGACGACTTTGGTGATGACACAGCAGACGTGGCAGCTGGTGATGACGATGACGACGATGGGTTTGGGGACTTTGACGAGTTTGAAGAGGGTGGGGAGGGTGACGACGATTTTGGAGACTTTGACGATGGGTTTCAGCAAGGCGAGCACGAGGCAGAGACATCATTTGATAAAGTGCCAGAACAAGCTCCTGTACCTGCCCCTTTGCCAGGTCCTGTAAGTTGCAGCAATTCTAGCCCACTGATAGTATTGCTTGGACCGTTTGTTACTGTGACATTCTGACTAACCTTTTTGCCCGTACAGCCCGTCTTGGACTTTGAGCATCTCACATCACCTGAAGACATTACTAGCGCAACACGGCCTTACCTGGAGGATATGTACCCTTTGCCAAGAGACATACCCAGCATATCTACCAATCCGGAGGAGACACGGTCCATTTTCTTGTCGGAGCGCAGCCACTCGCTGTGGAGCCAGCTGGTTGCACCGCCACCACTGCAGCCACCAGACTGGGTACGGTCACGGATACGACGACTGTTTCTCGTCTCACTGGGCGTGCCCGTAGACCTGGACGAAATCCTGCCAGCGTCGAAGCAAAAGAAGCTTATCCTGCCGTCAATCCACATACCTGGAGAGCGCTCGCCCCGCCCTTCGTCTGATGGGCGCAGCAACGGCGGACCACTGGGGCGCATCAGACGCGAGAATGAGTCGTCGACGTCAGTGGATTCGTCAAGCTCAAAAGTCGAGCGCAAGCGAAAAGGGCCCCCACCACCTCCTGAACTGGACATTAGCAGTACGACGCAGCTGTGTGCGACGACGGACGCGGCGCTCGAGGGCTTGACGGACGACGAGCTGCGGATGCACATTGATCACCTCAAGGCACTGCAGGAACGGGCAAAGGAGGTGTTTGAGTACTGGCAGAAGCGGATGGAGAGCGCGCTAGGAGACAAGGATGCGTTTGAGCAGGTGATTGAGAGTTTGGTGGCCCACGCCAAAAAGCTGCGGTAGTCTTGTCTAAGCAAGTGCACGTAATAATGTAAAGACATAGTTTGGGTGTGATTTACGAGCTCGTCTCCTGCGGGTGATTGTGATGGACGTGTTTGTTCGCGTTGGCGTTTTGGTTTGGTGACCCCGCATTATGGGATAGCGCGGGCTGGCCAAGGCTAGGTGGCACGCGGCGGAGGGTGATTTGGTACTTGTTTTTTTTCTCTTGGCTGCCCTTGAATTGCTTTTTTCTTCGAGACAAGGAAGCTGAAATCAAACGGAGGGGCTGGAAGAGACTGATGGCAAAAAATAAAAAAAATCTGCAGTATGCCATGGGTCTAGGTGCAGTATGACTGTGTAAATATTTCGTAGACATTGCATGTGAGTGTGCAGGACAGCATGTTGAATAAGCTTCTGCAAGGTAACCAATCGGCATGGCAGGAGCAGTTTATGAAGGCCGTCTGCAGTGGCAGTGGCAGTGTCAGCGCTCAGACGGGAGGTTATAGTATGTATGCGGAGTCGATCCATTACGATCTACGCAGGCCAATCGTGGCAGTGAAGACGCCGGGAGCACATGGGCGGTCTTGACCGGCAAGGGCCAAAGTTTACAGGCATGGTTAGGCGGGATGCGGTGTGGCCATGAGGGTGGTGGTGGAGAAGAAGATGGCGTTGTCGAGTAGAGAGAGCACAGTGGAATGGGCAGCATGTGCCGGGAAGTAGAGTAAGTAAGCGGACACAGAATGCGCTTAGGCAGCGCTACTATAGGCTCCGGGGAGACCCTGAAGACCAGCACCCAAGGCGGTAGTCTGGCGTCCGAGCGCACCCCACCCGTCGACCCATTGAGCAGCGTACCCTCGTCGTCTCCCGTCCGTCAGCAGCCCCATGGACGCTACTATCACAGATTGAGATGCGAGCAAGGCACGATAAGGAGATTACCGCGGTGGTGGTGGCCATGGGCGGCTGGTGACGGGCAATCTTGCGGAGTGGGATGGGCACAGGTGAAACAAAGACGACTGACTATGTGCGCAGCAAAAGAGGGAAAAAGGGGACGATCAAACAGGAGAGGGCGTGTGGGCAGAGTCGCGCACCGTTAAAATTAGTGGCGCATGTGGACAGAGTTCACCGTCCGTCGACGTTGAGGTTTGGTGCCCGCGAGCGCGGCCAGCGAGCCAGTGGCAGATGCGGATAGGGGTAATTTGCCACAGGGCAGTGGGTGCAGTGGGTGCAGCGTGGCGCCTCGGCCGGACTGCCCTGCCCTGCCCTGCACACGCTCGTACGTTTGCTGCTAGGAGCAGAGGCGGTCACGCTTTGCCATGGGTGCCCGCCCCAGGCGATGCAGGCCGATTCCATCGCTGTGGATTGTCTGTTTGTATGCACCTCTATACATAGACATATGGTTTGCATCTTTACACAACGTATCCTCGTTCATATTCCATGCCAGGACAAGATGGAGAGCGAAAAGCCCTTGTAGCGTAGCCATGACGTCGCCGTCGCCGCACGTGACGGCCACAACAGGGCCTGCACCGCTGTCTTTGCAAGCCCCCTTCTCTCATTTCACCGTCACGAGGGCGTCGCTGGAAGGAGGCTAGAGCCGTTGTCGTATCCAACTAGAGTACGCAGACAGCGCAGGCACAGGCGTCCTGGCCATAGGCGTTGTCGTCCCGTAGCTGCGGCGGGCAGGCTGGCAGGCAAGCAGACGGACCAGCGGACAGGCTGGCAGCATGTGTGCGACCCGACTCGACTCGACTCGACTCGACTGGATTCGATTCGACTCGCTCGTCGCGTCCGGCGTCCGCCGAGGTGGCCGTGGTGGAAGACTGGGGCGTTGCAGGCGTGGCATTTGGGTGCGGCGCCATGGAATTGGCGTGGTCCGACAGGCCTGCTAGCCGACAACTGACAGGCGCAAATGCCATGGCAAGCATGGCAGCCCTCTCTTCTCCCTCCAACACGGCAATTCCTGGGCCGATCCCTTTGTGAGGCAGCGTACCACAGTTTAGCCTCCAATTCATTCACCTCTTCTGCATCTTTTGCCCTCAGCCTGCCAGCCTGCCTGCCATCTCGCTCATTCTCCTTGTCCATCAGAGGTCTGTGGCTTGTGCGTGCGCCTACTGTACATTACTTGCACGCCTGTACCGGCTTGCAACACGCCCTGGCTTTTCATTTGCCCATCCCATCGCCAGCACCCTACCCACGACACGCTTATCCTCTTTCCGCGCCCGCCTGTTCTCCCGGCGGGGCCTCCCTGCCTTTGCGCCTCTTCGACACCATCCACCCGACCTCATCTCGCCTTCTTCCCTCTGCGCTGCCTTTTCCTCTGTAAAAACTCTCTTGTCCCGCCCCAGACGTCTGGTTGACCATCTGCCCATCAACCCCCTCCTAATCCCCAACCACTGACGTCTTCGCCCTTCCGCCTCGCTCTTGCCGCCTCCAATGCGCACATAGCATCGCTCGAGATCCTTCCTCACCCCTCTCACTCCAGCCGCCGCTGCCCACCGCCGCTGCCGCCATGGCTGCAGAGACATACTCGGGCGTCGCAGCCATCATCCGCAACCTCGCCCGCCAACACGATCCCGCCAGAGACCCCAGCTTCAGTGCCCAAGTCTCCGCAAACGGCGCCAAAACCGCCGCAAATGCAATCGCCCTGCCTGGTCCCGAGAGCGAAGAAAAGACACAATTAGAACAAGAGCTGTCGGCTCTGTGCAGCCGCATAGACTTTCTTGAGCACAAGTGCAGCCATGCCGCTGCCAAATCAGGCCAATTTCCTCTGACGCCCGCACAAGAGTCCCCCGACGATGGCGTCCTATACACTCCTGCCGGTGCCATTCGCAACAACAGTGCCCCACCTGGTCAGGCTCGTCGGGGCTCAAACAAGGAGCGCGCCATCTGGGTGTCCAACTGGCTCGCTGCAAAGGAAACAAATGGCGGCCCCGAGGAGCCTGCCGCCGCCCTCACTGAAGAGCAACTGAATTATCTACGCGTACACTTGAACCAGCAGGCCGACCAGATTAGGAACCAGCGCGAACACATCGGTACGAGCAAATTCATGCATAGATATATAATCATTGCATATTTTATCTTCATTTTCAGCCATATACTAATATTACGTAGACAACCTGAGCCGGGAAGTGAACAAGCAACTGACAACACAGAGCATGGTGTTCGAACATGGCATCGAGGACATTGGCGCACTGAAACGAGAACTCGGCAAGCACCAGCAAGGTAGGCCTCAACCCCGCCACACGTGAGCAACTGCGACTAACGTCATCCAGCCAACCTGGCTTTCCAGAAAGCACTGCGGGAGATTGGCGCCATCGTCACGGCTGTCGCCATGGGAGATCTGAGCAAAAAGGTTCTCATCCATGCAAAGGAAATGGACCCTGAAATCACTCTCTTCAAGCGCACAATCAACACCATGGTGGACCAGCTGCAAGAATTCGCCAGTCAAGTCACATTCCTCGCTCGAGAGGTCGGTACTGAAGGCAGATTGGGCGGTCAGGCAAACTTACCAGGAGTTGCTGGTATTTGGGCTGAGCTGACGGATAGTGGTACGTCTTGATTCGTGTCCCGCTATCGGGCCGATACTAACATGTCGCATAGTCAACATGATGGCCAATAATCTCACCGAGCAGGTGCGAGAGATCGCCGTAGTGACGACTGCTGTCGCTCATGGCGATCTAAGCCGCAAAATTGAGCGACCGGCCCGAGGAGAGATCCTGCAATTACAGCAGACCATCAACACCATGGTGGATCAACTGCAGTCATTTGCAACTGAAGTCACAAAGGTCGCTAGGGACGTCGGCACCGAGGGCAAGCTCGGTGGACAGGCTGAGATTGCCGGTGTCAAGGGCATGTGGAATGAACTCACTGTAAACGTCAACGCCATGGCACAAAACCTCACTACCCAGGTGCGAGACATTGCTCAGGTCACCACGGCTGTCGCCCAAGGCAACCTTACGCGCAAGGTCGAAGCCCAGTGCAAGGGTGAAATTCTCGAACTCAAGAACACAATCAATCGCATGGTGGACCAACTGCAGCAGTTTGCACACGAAGTCACCAAGATTGCAAGAGAGGTCGGATCCGAGGGTCGCCTCGGTGGACAAGCCACTGTGCATGGGGTTGAGGGTACCTGGAAAGACCTCACCGAGAATGTGAACGGTATGGCGATGAATCTGACAACCCAAGTGCGAGAAATCGCAGAGGTCACGACGGCTGTCGCTCGAGGAGATCTTAGCAGAAAGGTCAAGGCCGAGGTACAGGGCGAGATTCTTTCTCTGAAGATCACCATCAACACCATGGTGGACCGCCTGAATACTTTTGCCCAAGAAGTCAGCAAGGTCGCTCGTGAAGTCGGAACTGACGGAATCCTCGGTGGCCAAGCCCAAGTCGACAACGTCGAAGGCAAATGGAAGGACCTGACAAACAACGTCAACACTATGGCCCAGAATCTCACATTACAAGTGCGTAGTATCTCCGAGGTCACGCAAGCCATTGCCAAGGGAGACATGAGCCGAAGAGTACACGTTGATGCCGAGGGTGAAATCCGGTTACTCAAAGACACCGTCAACGACATGGTTATGAGACTCGACGAATGGTCTCTTGCTGTGAAGCGTGTAGCCCGCGATGTGGGTGTAGACGGCAAGATGGGTGGTCAAGCCGATGTGCGAGACATTGACGGACGCTGGAAAGAGATCACCACGGACGTCAACACCATGGCTCAAAATCTTACATCGCAGGTGCGCGCTTTCGGTGACATCACCAACGCTGCAATGGAGGGCAAGTTCACTCAAATCACCGTCGAGGCTTCTGGTGAAATGGATGAGCTGAAGAGAAAGATCAACCAGATGGTGTCTAGTTTGCGAGAGAGTATCCAAAGGAACACGGCTGCTAGGGAAGCCGCTGAGTTGGCCAACAAGACAAAGTCAGAATTCCTGGCCAACATGTCGCACGAGATCCGAACGCCCATGAACGGTATCATTGGTATGACGCAGCTTACGCTAGACACCGACCTTACCCACGCACAACGAGAAATGTTGACTATCGTACACAACCTCGCTGGTCAGCTACTCACCATCATCGACGACATACTGGATATCTCGAAGATTGAAGCCAACCGAATGGTTATGGAGGAGATTCCATTCTCCATGCGCGGCACCATATTCAATGCTCTCAAGTCTCTGGCGTCGAGGGCCAACGAGCGAAAGCTGAACCTTGCTTATGATGTTTCGTACACTGTACCCGACTATGTTGTGGGTGATTCTTTCAGGTTAAGGCAGATTATTCTCAACCTTGTCGGTAACGCCATCAAGTTTACTGAGCATGGAGAGGTCAAGGTCGCCATATCGATGGCGGAGGAGCAAGACTGCGGACCCGACCACTACGTTTTCCAGTTTGCGGTCTCTGACACTGGTATTGGAATTCGTGGCGATAAGCTCAACCTCATTTTCGATACGTTCCAGCAAGCAGATGGCTCAACTACGAGGAAGTTTGGTGGTACTGGTCTTGGACTGTCTATCTCGAAGCGTCTCGTCACTCTTATGGGTGGTCGCATGTGGGTCGAGTCCGACTTTGGAAAGGGTAGTGTGTTCTACTTCACATGCAGGGTCCGTCTCGGCAAGCCAGAGATTACCGCTATCCAGCCCCAACTTGTCGCATACAAGCAACACACGGTGCTGTTTGTCGACCAAGGCAACACTGGTTTCTCGGACCAGATCATTGAGCACTTGAAGGCCCTGGATCTCGTACCCATGGTCGTCAACTCGGTTGAAGAGGTGCCTGAGACTACAAAGAGAGCCGACATGCCTTACGACTGCGTTATTGTCGACAATGATAAGACGGCACGAGAGCTCAGGATTGCCGAGCGCTTCAAGTACATTCCTCTTGTCATGCTGACGCCACATGTCTGCATCAGCCTTCGATCTGCACTGGAAAACGGTATCTCGAGCTACATGACGACACCTTGCCTGCCAATCGATTTGGGCAACGCACTCATTCCAGCACTGGATGGCCGTGCCGCACCTCTTGTTTCTGACCATTCCAAGTCATTCCAGATTCTGCTGGCCGAAGACAATGCTGTCAACCAGAAACTTGCTGTCCGAATCTTGGAGAAGTACCACCACAGGGTCACTGTGGCCAACAACGGTCTCGAGGCCTTTGAGCACATCCAGAAGAAGCGCTACGACTGCGTACTTATGGATGTGCAAATGCCGGTCATGGTAAGCTGAACACCGCTGGATAATGAATCACAACTAACATGATACAGGGTGGCTTTGAGGCCACGGCTAAGATTCGTGAATGGGAACGCGAGAACGGTATCCCGTCTACACCAGTCATTGCACTCACGGCACACGCAATGGTTGGCGATCGCGAGAAATGTCTTGCAGCGCAGATGGATGTAAGTTGATGCGCGACCCCTACATTGATTCTCGATACTGACTTGAGTAACAGGACTATCTCTCCAAACCCCTTCGTCAAAACCAACTTATCCAGACCATTCTCCGTTGTGCCACTGTTGGAAGCACAATCTACGATCACACAAGTGAGCCACGGTATACGGCGTCATCACACATCCCCAACCTTGACCTGCCAGGAAACAGCAAAGACAAGGCGCCTACAGGAGCGGCGTCGGCGTCGACAACAAGCCCCAAGAAGCGACCGCAACTCGAAGCGCGAGGCTTCACGGACCGTGGCGGAGGCGCTGATAGCCCCAACCTGTTGGCGGTGGATCAGACGGATAATGGCAGTGTCGAGAGAGTACGTTCCTTGTCCGCTAGTTTGTGAGTAATTGACCCTAATATATGTGCGTTGTAGCTTTTGCTGCGGAGTCACAGTAGCTGAGTTTGTGTGACATAAAGGAAGAGGAGAAGGCTTGATTAGTTATGTATTCGAGCCCTCTTCAGGCTGAATCCTGCCAAACGACAACTGCATCAACAACACCCACCTCGACGAGTATCGACGATGAACGATGAACGACATTCTCAACGCCAGTAGCGCGTTGTAGCGATGCCAATCGGGAACACGCCGGTTATCGAAGTAATGACGTTGATGGAAGGTTGGAGCTAAAGCAAGAATCGTCCTTGTTGTTTTCACAAACGCCAGCTATGGAGCATTTTTTCGGTTGGCGTTTCTACTGTGCTGGATCCAGTTTTGCTGCACGCCTCACATGACCTTTTTTCTGTGGTAGTTTTTTCCAGCATATCTCGGCGTTTAACTGTTATCATTGTTTCGGGGAGTTTGACTTCTAAGGGTCTTCCGTCAAATGTGGTCTTTTGGGGTACCTTGGCTTCTTTTTTAAAACTTTGGAGATGCAGAAATCTACCTGGTCGGCTTGGAGCACCGCTGTGAAGTAGTATCGTGGTACATATATACATGTGTTATTTCTTGTCTCTCTATTGCTAATGTGTCTTTTTTCAAATGCGTGATGTATGACTATTATCTGCGTAGAGTTGGAAAAATTAGTCTACGCTGTGTACCCTCGCACAACTCGCGTGACGTCGTTGTACATGTTGTACAGGGCGCCAAGCCTAGCCTGGCGTGTTTCTCTTGACCGGAGGACGTGCAGCCGCAGCTGCCAGAACAAAAGTCCTTCAGCCGTTCGCCTCAGCAATAGTCGTGTCAGCATAGCATAGGGTGCCTTGTAACGAGTATCTACTGCACTGCCCATTCGGCACCATTTAGGCTTTGAGCGATTACTTTTGCCGCATTGCAGATGCAATGCAACCCAAAGCCCAGATGACGTTCAGCCGCGGGCTTACCAGGGTCAACCTATCGATAGTAATCGAGGACGCGACAGACACACTGGTGGCTTCCCTTTGTCCTCTGTGCGCGCAACCCCCCACCACGAGGCTATGGTGTTTGCGATACGGTGGAATAGGAGCGCCTAGCTCTTTTCTTTTGACTTCTTCCTTCGTTTTTCTCGTTTCTCTTTCGCCATCGTCTCGTTTGACGAAATACGAGGGTGTCGCAGTTTACGTTGCACAAAAGAACCCCCGGCGAAACGACCGCGCAGCGCGTCGTGGCGTGTCATTGCAATTGTCTTACAGGGCTTCCTTTCACTCTTCATTTGGCCACACTGCAGCCTGAAAGTCGCTTGGGGCCTCACGGTGAATCGGCTACGCACAGCGGTCACTTTTGACCACTTCATTCCGCCGCCCTACACTCTCGCCCTCGATCTATAAGACCCGTCTACGCCGCACTGTTCTCCATCCAGCGCACTTCCCCTGTCCCGAAACCCCCATTTCGACGTCCATTACATTCGCTTCGTTTGTCTCGCCACACTGCTGTGGTAGTCAGCCTAGCCAGGATGGATATGGCAAATGACACCAATGCTCTTCAGGCAAACATTGCCATGATAAGAGCGATCCTCCCCACTGTTGATGATATCGATAAGCCATACTACGAGCAGCAGCTCCATGATATGTCTGAAAGGCTCCAAAAGCATCGCGAGCAAGCCCGGGCCTTTCAGCCAGGATACGCTCCTGCCGTTCCCTCAAATGGCATACGAAGGCCACATTCGCCACCTCGCGCCCTGCCATCGCATTCTCTCAAGCGTAACCTAGAGCTAGCCGGCGGCCCTGAGGCCAAGCGTATCAGCAGGCAACCAAGTCCAGATATCACAACACCCCCCTTCGAGTCGTGGTCACAATCATTGCCTCGTCGGGAGTCAAATAATATGCATCGATCTGATCAAATAGCTTTCGTAGATTTGACCGAGTCTGATCCTCCTACCCCTGTACGATCTCCCCAGCCGCCTATGCGGGCGCCCACGTATTCGGATCCGTTTCCAGAACTGCACAATGCTTATCGGGGAGCATTCCGCAATGGCCATTCGATGCCGGCCAATAATGCTAGTAGGGATTATATGTCCGTACCAGAGCTGGCTGAGTTCATGATGACCCCAAACCCACCAGGTCATAGCTATGGATATCAGCAGCAGCCGCATGTATTTCCAGGGGCTCAAACTGTTGGGTTCGATTACTATGCCAATCATGCGTTACCTCCTTACATGGATGCGCTTAGAGTACCTCCATTCATGGGAGCTGGTGATAGCGACGGTGATGAATATGGTGGCTTCCCAGGGAGTCATGTCGCTGAAACAGAGGCTATAGAGAAGCTCCTTGAGAATTTCAAGGGTGATGCTGAGAAGACTGAGAAGCGAGAGCCAACACCCGCCATCATGACCTGCACTCTTAAAGAGTACCAGCGAATTGGTCTGACCTGGCTCCTCAAGATGGAACGTGGTGACAACAAAGGCAGTATTCTAGCTGATGACATGGGATTGGGAAAGACGGTAGGTAAATCAGATCACATGTTGATGATCTATTCTCTGGTCTAACCTAGCTAATCCGCTGCTAACAATATGCTCAGATACAAGCTCTTTCGCTCATTTGTGCGAATCCACCCGATGATCCGGCCTGTAAAACAACTCTTATAATCGCGCCTGTGGCTCTCATGCGGCAGTGGGAAAAAGAAATCGAACGGCATGTTGATCCTCGTCACAAGCTCAGTGTATACCTCTACCACGGCACTGGCAAGAACGTCGAATTTTCCCGTCTTCGTCAGTACGATGTTGTGCTCACAACTTTTGGCTGCTTAACCTCGGAATACAAGCAGAAAGAGTCCCGAAAAGAGTCTATGCTGCACGAACAGGAGACACAGGACCCTTCTATTCGTCGCAAAGCCAAGGATAAGCTTGCATTGCTTGGACCCGAGTGCATGTGGTATCGCATCATCATTGACGAGGCTCATAACATCAAGAATCGCAACAGCAAAGCGTCAAAGGCCTGCGCAGACCTCATGGCCCGTCACCGCTTGTGCATGACTGGAACGCCCATGATGAACAGCATCGCCGAGTTGTACCCGTTGATTCGATTCCTCAACGTGAAGCCTTATTGTTCGTGGAACAAGTTTAACACAGACATCTTTAAAGTAAGTGATAAGTACTGGTGGATTTACGTGTTACAGGCTAACATTTCTCAGACCATCAAGCAAACACGTACGAGGAGCCAAGGGATGGATCGCGTTCGAATCCTGCTGGCATCTCTCATGCTGCGAAGGCAGAAGGACGCCAAAGTGGACGGACAGCCAATCTCCAAGATTCCGCCCAAGCATATCGTTGTTGACAACGTTGATTTTAGCGACTCAGAACTTGAACTGTACCGTGCTTTGGAGACGAGGACACAGCTTCAAATGAACCAGTACATTGACAATGACGCAGTTTCATGTAAGCTTGCTCAAATTAGTTTTGGCTTTGCAGGGTTGTATGCTAATAAGGTCCAGCCAACTATGCAAATGTCTTGGTCCTCTTACTTCGACTGCGTCAGGCCTGCTGTCATCCACACCTGATCAAAGATCTTAGCCAGCCAGCGACCGAAGGCATCGACGAGGACGACCTGTTGACCCGAGCGCAGGGATTGAATGCAGACGTCGTGGTGCGATTAAAGGATCACGACTCGTTCGAGTGTCCAATCTGTCTCGAGGCTGACCCTAATCCGACTATTATCATTCCATGCGGACATACGGTCTGTGGCGAATGTGTTCAGAAGCTCATCGATCCCGCAATGCGAGCAGCTCAGCAGGATGGCAACGATGAGACAAGTATACCCAAGTGCCCGCATTGTCGTGGCGAGTTAAGGGCCAAATTGATCACTGACTACAAGCACTTTTGCAAAGTCCATTGTCGCGAGCGTCTCGCATCGGCTGACTTGGATGATGAGGCCCAGGACGACGATTCCGACTCTGATGTTTCCGACTCTGAAGATGAGGATGCGCCCGACGTTGATAAGCAAGGCAATTTGGCTGGATTTGTTGTGGATGATGAAGAGGAAGACGGTAATGAGGCGGGTGATTCTGCTGCTCCCAAAGCAAAGTCCAAGAAGAAGTCGAAGAAGCGTGGCAAGGGCAAAGGCAAGGGCAAGGCGCGTGCTAAACCCAAGTTGACTTTGGCTCAGCTGAAGAAAGAGTCGATGCGCAGCAAAGCAGCTAAAAAGCGCTACCTCCGTCGTCTGGATAAGACATATGTTCCATCCGCGAAGATCAACCGAACCATCCAGCTCCTCCAAGAGATCCGCAACAACGACCCAACCGAGAAGACGTTAGTATTCTCCCAATTCACCTCACTCCTCGACCTCATCGAAGTCCCCCTCCACCGAGAAAACATGCAATACCAGCGCTACGACGGCACCATGAAAATGGACGCCCGCGCTGACGCCGTAAGCGCCTTCATGGACGACCCGGACCAAAACGTCATGCTCGTCTCCCTCAAAGCAGGTAATGCCGGTCTCAACCTCTGGAAAGCATCCCAAGTCATCATCCTCGATCCCTTCTGGAACCCTTTTATCGAAGACCAGGCTGTTGATCGCGCTCACCGCATGCCGCAGACGCGTGAGGTGCATGTTCATCGCGTGTTGGTACCTGAGACAGTGGAGGATCGTATTACGCATTTGCAAGATAATAAGCGCGAGATGATTGGGGCGGCGCTGGATGAACGAGAGTATAAGAATCTGACACGGTTGGATGTTAGGGAGTTGAGGTATCTGTTCGGTATGAAGTAGGGGGTGGAGGTGGTTCGTGGTGAAGGTGGATGTATGTGTGTGTGTGTGTGTGTTTGTGGCTTTTTCGGGAACTGGTACATCATGTTCAAGGGCTTCTCTTCCCCGGGGGTTGTTTTCCACATTCGCACCCCTTCTTCTTTTTCTTCTTCTCTTTGATACCCGATCTTTTACGATCAAGGCGATTCGGTTTCTGGGATAGGGGGGGTTTCCTTTTTACTGTGTCACATAGATGGGATACGTATGCAACTCATACCATTCAGGAAAAAAAAGGTGGTGATGAGAGAAAGTGCGCGCGTATGTGTGGATTTCCAACTATGTAAGGTAATAGTAATTTTCTCCACTTTTACATTACTTTGATCGTTTACTCTTCACAACCCTCCATCTCCTACTCTTCACCCCTCAGTAAACCCTCTCTAACATGTCGCTCCTTCTCGATTACGCAACGTACGTATTGCCCTGATGACTCATCACATGGACCGCAGCTGCCTAATACATGCAAAAGCGTTTTCTCACGTGATCATTCGTTGCACGTGTAAGTATGAGGAATGTTTATGCAAAATTTTCTTTTCCGCGCTGTGCCGGGACTAGTAAACCAAGTAAATATGCAAGTAGGCTGACGCAAGCTTGCGAGAGTAAAAACGACGGTTCTTTGCGACCGGTAGTGATGAGTCAGGGAAAGGCGGGTTTTTGGGGGTAGGTTGGGTTGGATTTTTGCGGTCATTATTACTAAAGGGGAGGTGGGGACGGAGATGGGGTGATTGCGTTATTACTAACAGCGGCGGTGGTCTGTGGGGATGGGGATGCAGAGGGCGTGTGTGGAGAGTATGTTTGTATGTGCACCTAGGTTGAGGGACTTGGAAGGGCGTGGGTTTTGTATGCATTGTTTTTTCTTCAGATGTTCAGATCAGGGGCAGAGAGGGCAGGGGTGTATGTGTGTGGCGTCTTTGGTTGTGACTTTTTTTTTACTTTTTCTCTACCCGGTAGACGGGTTTCGTGATTACTAGTCGGGAGTAGTGGCGAGATGGGGAGAGATGTGGTATGATTTATGTATGTGTGGAGAGACGCGTATGTTACATGCATGTGAAGAAAACAAAATACGTGGTAGAAGTGCGGCTGATGTTTGGGAATCAGAATGGGAGGGAATTGAATTAGCACTAGTACTAAACTAAAACTATGCTTAGGTTTTCCCGCGACCCAAGCACGCGGGGGGGGAGAAGGGAGAATAACGGGCCGATTGCATACACGCTACCAACATGGAAATGTTGCGAAAGAGCCATGCTTGATGCCTGTCGACGATTTCTCAAGGGGAAATGCAGGTTTTGTGTGTGTGTGTGTGTGTGTGTGTGTTTTATTTGCTGGGCTAGAACCTAACCGCCAGACCGGGGGGGATCGCAAGGCATGCGACGAATCTGCCGATCGATGGGAATAAAAGACGAGGCCAGAACGCCGTCCCCGCCACGCCAAGGCCAGCCGCTTTCCCAAACGTGCGGTTTTGCGGATGAAATGGGGCGGGCGAGGGCAGTGACAGACTGACAGGTGGTGGAGCGCGCCAGGAAAACGCAACACGACGGCCGTCGTCTTAGGGCGGGCTGTCAATCGACATGTGGCCTCATTGGGTACGAGAGAAAGTCTCTGGCTCTTGTCACCATGCGCGAATTGCTGCACTGTCAGCTGTGTCTTGCTTGGCCTTGACCATACAGGAGCTGCAAGCGAACACCCAACGGTCAGCGCCTCTAGCCAGATAGCGATATACCCGCCTGGCTAGAGTAATCTCTCCTCCCACACCAACCCCCAAAGCGTCCGGCCTGCATTCCCACATCGACTGTGCACTCCAGGGTTCCGACGCGCCATGCCGACGGCCGCTCCGCCGCGCCCTGCTCTGCTTTGTCGTCCTCTGCTGCTACTGCCTCTTGTCCTCTCCTTCCGCCGCCCGCCGCCTCCTGCTGCTCTTGGTCGGGCTGCTTGACTGATTAAATTGTCGGCTACCGTCTGCCTGTACCCTTGCTGCTGTGCCCTTGGTGGTTGCACATCCATTCACTCGACACCACGCCTCCGCCCTTCCCCGTCCCCCCAACATCCACACTAGTCTGCATGTACTGCGAGGAATGGGACACACACGACGCTCCTCGCCCTTAACCCTGCCTTTGACAACATCTGCTGTCTGCGCCGCCCGGTGACATGGCCAAAATGCGCATCCCCATCCGCGAGCAATTAGGCTGTTTGGTGCTGTTGGCCTCGACCATAGGCCTGGCCGTCGTCGCAGTCGCAACATGGGTACATACTCCCGCCTGCTAACAATGCCTTCTGTTGCTGACATGAGTAGCTCACCAACCACAATTTCGTGCTCGACATACGGTATTTCTTCGCTCCTCAAGCGCCCTTGGGTCCGGGTGCCCTCGATACTAACTATTGTACCATGTAGATCGACTCGCCTCACGTTAACCGCCTCGCTCAAAGCCGCACAGCTGTCCTCGAACCTGGCTCTCATGCAAATCCTCGTCCAACAAGCAGCGAACCGTCTTTCTCCTCAGGCTGCGCTCGGTCGCTACTATCGTGGTAATAACTCGATAGAGAACTGGGCCCGCGTCGAAGAAGATTACGATGCCATCTTCTCGGGCGATATCCGGACCCGCATCGCTATCCAGGCCCAAATCTTTCCCTTCAACTCGTCAGACCGCGCAGTCTTTCGCCGTACCGCCGTCACGATGATGGATGTCGTGCTCCCTGTTCAGAAACCAGACGGCCAAAATGCAACGCTAGGCGACCCTGACTATGGCTTCATACCTGAACTCTATCCTAAATTCACTGTCGAGTCTATTCCGTTCAACTCGTCTTTTAATACCTTCAAGGCGCATTTCGAAGGAAGGACTATCGATAACACGAGTTATCTCTTGCTCGGCCCGTATCGCATTAATGACTCTCTTAGCCTCGTCTCCATTACCTTGCCCATCATTAACAACACGTCCAACATCGATACGCTGGGATGGCTCACGACTGTTCTGGACGCCTCGCTCATCACCAGTGTTGTGGATGCCATTGACGGTCTCGACAAGAGTGGCCTGACTCTCCTTTTTGGCCCCAACAACGTTACCAACGTCTTTCCATCAAGCTACATGTACGATGCCGCGAATCCGACACCCCCGGAAAAAGTACAGGTACGCTTTCTTGTACCGCCAACCCACAGAAACAACATGCAGCGACACGGAAAATACGATACCGAACTTGAACTTCCTCCTTTTGACTGGTCCGAGTACCCGGCCATCCGCAAAGGATTTACCCAGGCGACCGGTACTACTAGTAATGCTGGTAGTATTATCCCTACGGAAAATGAGATGGGCGACCAGGTTGCGGTTGGATACGCTATCGTCCGCAGTCCCATGGTGGATTGGATGGTTGTAGTTGAGCAGACGCGTAAGGAGGTCTGGGAGCCTATCAATCGTCTTCGGAATATCATCCTCGCCTGTGTTTTTGGTACTATTGGTGCCATGCTGATTGCTGCGTTCCCTGTGGCGCATTATTCGAGTCAGCCAATCAGACGGCTACGAGATGCTACTAAGAAGACGGTCTCACCATCGGCCTTTGAAGATGACGACTCCAGTTCGCACAACGATGGCGGGCCCGATGGCTCAGAAGATGCAGCGCTTGCTCACAAGGAAGGCTTCTTTGGTCAATTTATACATTACCGCAGAAATGCCAAGCTCAACAAGGCAGAAAAGAAGGAGGCAGAGAGGCGTAGGCAGTTTCGCATCCCGAGCAAAGTCAAGGACCGCAAGCACTTTATCCACGATGAACTCACCGATTTGACCACCACCTTCAACGAGATGACGGACGAATTGATGATGCAGTATGAAAAGCTTGAGGAGAGAGTAGCACAGAGAACGGCAGAGTTAGAGCAAAGCAAAAGAGCTGCAGAGGCTGCGAATGAGAGCAAGACTCTTTTCATTGCAAACATTTCACACGAGCTCAAGACGCCGTTAAACGGTATCCTGGGCATGTGTGCTGTCTGCATGTCAGAAGACGACCCGGTCAAGTTGAAACGGTCTTTGGGTATTATCTACAAGAGCGGAGACTTGCTGCTGAATCTATTGACGGATCTCTTGACGTTTAGCAAGAACCAAGTCGGACAGCAGTTGAGCTTGGATGAGAAGGAGTTCCGCTTGCGAGATATCAGCTCACAAGTCTTGGCTATTTTCGACAAGCAGGCAAGAGAAGGCGGCATTAAATTAGCCGTGGAATTTGAAGGGCCGTATGAGAACAACCTGGACGACAACGGGCGGCCCAATGAATTGCGTGATCTCGGTCCTTTCGGGCTTGGCCGGCTAAAGGACATGATCCTGTACGGAGATCAACATCGAATACTGCAGGTGGTCATCAATCTCGTGTCCAACAGTCTCAAGTTCACGCCCCAGGGTGGCTCGGTCACGCTCACGATCCGATGCCCTGGAGAGGCCCGCATGCCCGAAAGCCGCAAGGCTTCGATACAATCACGGCAAAGCTCGGCACGCAACTCAAAGGCGCGGGTAAGAACGTCAGCTTCGGAGATTGGATCAGTATCAGTAGCAACGCCAAACCACTACGATACTGCAAACGCAATCAACGTCATGGACAAGGCGAATGCGTATTCACATTACATGCTTCAAGAGCGGGCTGCGACACCGCCGCCTGGGCGCTGGCTGACGTTTGAGTTTGAGGTTGAGGATACTGGTCCAGGTATCCCTGACCATTTACATTCCAAGATCTTCGAACCTTTTGTCCAGGGTGACTTGGGCCTGAGCAAGAAGTTTGGAGGTACTGGTTTGGGATTGAGTATCTGCTCGCAACTCGCAGGCTTGATGAAGGGCACGATTGGTCTGAAGAGTGAAGTCGGTCATGGAAGCGTGTTTACCATGGTCATTCCACTGAAGCACGTGGCCAGCCGAGCAGACAGCAGTGCCAGTTCGAGGATCGTTAACATGGAAACTGGAACCCCACGGCGGAGCATGTCGATCGACGACCCCCCGCGTCGTCGATCCCATGACGATGCACGGTCGGCCCGCTCGTTGCGTTCCGGGGCTAACAGCCCTATCAGCGTCGCTACTTCGGCCGCTACCGCACCACCGGGTCCAGTGTCCTTTGAGTCGGACAACCAACCCCGTCTTGTTGGTCTCAGTCATCCCTTCTTCGCTTCGAACAAGCCGTTGGAGTCGCCAAACTCGCAGGTGGCAGCTATGAAGCGCGTGGAGGCCGAAGCAACGAAACGCGGTGATAAGGTCAAGGTTCTCGTCGCCGAGGATAACAAAACCAATCAAGAAGTCGTCTTGCGCATGCTCAAGCTCGAAGACGTGTACGACGTAACCGTTGCAAAGGACGGCCAGGAAGCTCTCGACAAGGTCAAAGAAAGCATGGAGCGCCAAGCCCCTTACAACCTCATCTTCATGGACGTCCAAATGCCCAACCTCGACGGTCTCCAATCCACACGTCTCATCCGCCAATCCGGCTTCTCAGCCCCCATTGTCGCCCTCACCGCCTACGCAGAAGAAAGTAATGTCAAAGAATGTCTCGACTCAGGCATGGACTTCTTCCTCTCAAAGCCGATTCGTCGTCCAGCGCTCAAACACGTGCTCAAGACTTACTGCCAGACGATCCCCGAAGAGGCGGAAACTACGCCCCCGAATTCAGTCGCAGATCTCTCGACGGCAAATGGGACTACGAAAGCGCTGGCGAAAATGACAGATGCAAAACCGTTTGCTGCACAACAACGCGGGGCTAATGGTCTTGTTGCTCAGGATGCGGATGCGCCGTCGCCCATGACGTCGTCGCCTGCTGGATGATAAACACGCGTACCTTGATTCTTTCTCTCCTTTCTTTCCCCGCCGTGTTTGACTTGAGCGTTTCTGAGTTTTCGTTGTTTTTTTTGTTGCGCGTGATACCACTACTGAGCTCCTCTTCTCTTTTCCTTGGACGAATCGCCTTTTCTTCTGCTTTTTTTTCCCCGTTTTCTCCATACCGTCGAGCGAGAGCATGTGTTTCCTTTGCTGCGAAAAAAGAAGTTTTTTTCCCCTTTTTTTCTTTATATATACATATGTCTTATCTCGTATACAAATAGTCATGGGGGTCTTGATGGGGTCATAAGTCGGGGTTTTTTTTACATTGCTTTGGAGTTTTCTGAAAACCCCCGCTTTTAGGGTTTACTTGGGGAACAATACAAAAGAAGGGTTTTGAGATTTCGGCGTTTTTTTCTTCTTCTTTTTTTCCCCCTCTTTAATGGGTAAGGGAGTATGGGGATTGGACTTTGGAAGGCAGCGGACGGAGTTTATATATAATGTGTGTTTTGCTTTTGTTTTGAGGAGAGGGGTGGAGTGGAGAGGTGGAGAGGAGAAATAACTAGAGAATAACACTTTTTATTATATTTGACCGTGCTAAGTGCCGATGATATGCGGTTCTCGCTCCTTTTTTTTAGTTTGTGCTTGGGTGACGGAGGCGTATTATAGGCATGTTTTTACACAATGGTATAGAGATAACAAAGTCAAATGCACATTTAAAAGCATGATCCCGTTGAAATTGCGATGTTAATTCAAGTCTATAACCCCTTATCCCAGTCTAATTGTTTTAATCATTACCACGTACGTATTTATACCCAAATTCCCTTTTCCCTATTTCCTCTCCTGCTCCTCCCATTGTCATCTCTTCAGCGCCGCTGCTTCTCCTCGAATTTTCGAACTGTGTCATCGCCCATCTCGTACACCACGACGAGTTCTCATTTCCGCATTTGCTTTTTTTTTGCAGAAAGCAGGATGGTACGTGAGATGATTCCGCGACTCCAGCCTATCTTGTTACCAATCTTCTTTCATCTAGCCAAGTCTCGCGTTTGCGAATACTTTCTAGATTAAACAATCCCCCACCTGAATATAAAACTCTGCAAATACATTCTCCTCGAGCAGACTTCAACCAAGCGAGTAAGGCTTATTGTCCCTGATGATATAAATCTCGCCAATCAGCACAACAAGCCCGACGACCATGGTAATGGCGATGATGGGTAGATTGACGCGAGCGAATTCGAGACCGCCGACGCGAATGTGTTTGCGGCCGAGGATGTCGCGCCAGAGCATGCCCGCGAGGGAGGCGCTGAAGGCAAGGCTGAAGGCGCCGTAGTTTACGCCGATGGCCATGCTGAGGAAGTGTTAGCCTTTTGTTCTTTGGAAGAGTGGAGAGGAAAGGAGAGGTAAGTACCTATAGATAGTCCCCCAAAAGGTGCGATCAGAAATCGGTCGTCCGTTCTGTCGGTGAATTTCTTCCCACGCTTGGATGACACGGGAGATGAGGATTGTGGTGCCGATGTTTGTGCCGGCAAACTGTATTTTGCGTCAGCGATATCCTCGTGGTGCCATTTCAACCTCCTTCCATCCTTATTTTCACGGGTTCTCTTGAGAGGGGAAAGGGGGGGGAAACTCACGTTACACAAAATGACAGAAACAAACCCCATACCGCCAATTGCACCAATCGTCCCTGTCTTCTCGACCCAGTGGTCCCAGCCATAGGCGAAAACGGGGACCCAACCTTTGGTTACGAGGGCTTGGACGAGGACGAACATGCAGAAAGCAAAAGGGACGAGGGCGAGGGGGAGGTGGTTGAATACGGTCATTGTTGTTGGGAAGGTTTCTTGGGCCCACATGTAGGCGTCGTTGATGAGGGAGGTGAGGGTTGTGGGAACGGGTTTTTTGGTTGGTTCAAGTTTTTCTTCTGACCGGGGCATGGGCTCGGCGGATGATGAGGGTGTTATTTGCTGCTCTCCACTTGTAGTGTGGCTGGCATCATCTGTTATTGGTTGCGCTTTCTCTTCCAGGACCTGGCTTTCGCGTTGGACGGGGCGTGGAGTTATTGCATCTTGATCCACTTGTGCAACAGACATTCTCCTTGCCTCTTCTCTTTCTGCGAGTGCGGTCTCCATTCTTTGACGGCCTTCGTGCGCGATTCTTCGTGTTTCCTTTCGGTTAAGCCAGCCCATTGTGAGGTCAAAGCAGAGCATGATGAATGCAGCGGGTAGAGTAACCCAGAAGACGGGGCGCTCGTGCGTGCCTGTAGACGCTGCGTTGAGAGCAAGCACGGTGACTAGAGTGGCTGCCATGAGAACCGCTCCGAACATGGCGCCTTTTCTGTCGAGGAATGGGTTCAAGACTTCTTCCAGAGACTGTTTCTTTTCTTGCTCGTCGTCGCTGTTAGGGTCAACCTCGCTGTCCTCAAGTCCACCTTTGGCATATGGAATGTTTGGATTCACTGGCTTCTTGTTCTGTCGCGTTCAGATTAGTTATGGCCATGAAAATCATCGAAGATCCTTACCTTGAGCTCCTCTGGAAGGTCCTCCATCTTAATCGCAGGTGGGATGAGAGATTCGTCATGGAAGATGATGTACAGCAAAAATGGATACAGAACGATACCCGTCACAAGGACCGGAACAATGACGTTCGCGGTGTACTTGATAAAGGTGATTTTGAACGCTCCCGCGAGGACAAGGTTGGTTGGATTGGAGGAGACGAGGATTGCGGATGCGATATTAGCCACGGAGAACTGGGTGAAGATCCACGCTCTTGGATGCTTGATGTTGCTTGACACACGAGTCATGTAAGACAAAAAAGCAGTGCCGGACAAGATAATAGGATCATTGCCGATGAGAGCTGTGAGTCCGAAGAAGAAGGCGTACAGATAGAAGAACAGCCTGTGACCTACTTTTCCTCCTTTCTGCAGAACTTTGAAAGCCAACCATCTGATCAAACCAGAGGCATCGACAGAAATGGCAATGTAGGCGAGCGAGAGGAAGAAGAGCATAATGTCATAGGGGACGATGCCTTGGTCACCAACAGTGCCACCGCGTACTTCTTTTTCTCCAATGGCCAGGATAGCGAGCAGGAAAAGATCAGCTATCAGGGGAGCCGTGATGAAATTCATGGGAAAGTTGAATCGCACAAAGGCACCGGGTCGGCCATTCCGCACTCTGGTTGGATGCTGGGGTGGTGGTATGATGCGCATTGCACTAACAGTGTTGAGGCATAGAGTCCAGATTGGCCGCGGTATGTAGATGGGTATGTGGAAAGGGAACAAGACATTAATGTCTATAAGCATCTAGAGTTAGCTGGGTGTGTGCAGCTGTCAGCATGCATAGTCGACTTACTTGTCAGAACAAAGACAATGAGGGTGACGATGGAGCGCCATTGCTTGATTTCGTTGGTGTCCAGATTGGGCCTCTCTGGCTCCGTCGTCGCACGTAGGACAAGCATGTTGCGATGGCTACGAGAAAGCCAAGTGCGCACTGCGAGTTGATTCTAGTCAAAGAAAAACAAAAAGAAAGGGTAGTAGTATGCAGATATGTACGTGCGACTAAGCTTTTCCAGTAGGGCAGTAGGCCCGATGGACGGGTGAGAAGCGTTGGACGGGAGCCGGTGCGTTGGGCTAAGATGGCACCGCGCAATCACTGTTGAGGGCCAAAATTTGTGAGTTGAAGCATGGCAGCCAAGGGATACCAAGAAGTTTGTGCGACGGTGGTCAAGTGGGTGTGTATGTAGCTGGGCTTTAGCTAGAGGGTAGTCAGATACTGTGACTGCGCCCGCTTCGTCAGTACTGGAGAGGGTTCATGCACCGCCCGCCTGCATCGTCGGTCTTGGGCTGCCAGGGCTAAGGATCGGAGGCTGGTCATCCAAACAGGGTGGCGAGAAGAACCCAATGATGCAACCCATCTTCTCACCTGGGCCGGACTCCTTTAATGCGCACCGATCTTTTCCTGTTTTCACGACGTCGTGTCGGCCGGCTGTGCTCCGTCAGAGGGGCTCGCATCATGAGTTGGGTTCGGAAGCAAAAGGTGAGTGGAATTGACTGCCCAGGCAGGTCATGCTGGCCGCTCAGCCACGCTTCGCCCTATGCAGCCATAAACACTCACCGGTAAATGATGCGTTTTCCCCAGAGCATTGGCATTTACTACCGCCGCCTCACTGGCCCGGCGTCTGCCTGCTTAGGCCAGTTGGTAATGCCATTGCGGCTCCTTTTTGTGCTGCGCTCTTCTGTGCCCCCTACATAACGATGGTCTCCATCTGCTCCTCCGGCGGTGAACATACGGTGTGAACATGTCAGCGCCCTCAACAATCCCCGACATTGCCACCCCTACCACTGCAACCATCGCCTCTTCTGCTCAATCTTCCCCAACTAGCGCAGCCTTCAAGGTCGTCTGTGCCTGGCCCATATCTTCCAACTACGGCGCCGGGTCGCGTGTCAGTAACCCACCCCCACCTGCCTGTCAACATACCTTCCCGCCCAGCCAACAACTGACGCCCGCATCCAGATCCTATACTATGTCCTCGTTGCCGCATGTGTGACATTTCGCAAAGCTGAATGGTTACGGAACACGTGCTTGGCTGCCGTCTTGATCCTCCCCGCCATCTCGGCAATCCAAGGCATCGTGCTCGCAGCTGCACACCAGAATGGTCAGTACTGCAACTCCCAAGAACCCCCAAGAGCCACGGCGATGCCTGTTCTGACATGTGACGTAACCAGGAGGAATTGATTTGGACATCTTTGGTGCCTTTCAAGTGTGCGCAATTGGCATCTTGGCCGCTCCGCTCACGGTGCGACTGTCGCGCACCTACTTTTACACGCCGGGAAGGAACATTATTTTTTTGTGGACCATTCTAATCCTCATGGGCCTATTGGCCCTGTGCGTTGAGTTCTACCGTGTGACGCCGACCGACTGCAACATTCCCATCGACGCAAACTCTCCCCGAGGAACTGCCGCTTTTTTGAAACTGCAGCCCAATTGCAATTTGACCTGCTCTGAAACACAAGGCCCAAGGTCGCCGCTGCGAGGCGGAGCTGCAGCCGATGTCTATGTTGTTCCTGTGCCACGGATCCTGACCTTTAATGCCGGTATGCTCTTGGCAGCAGGGTTCTGTATACCAGCCATCCTGTCCTTGATCTTCACATGGGACAAGGTCCTGGAAACCAATTGGAAGAGACGTCGTCATGTCGAAGAGCTCAATGCCCGCATTGAAGGCGCCAACATGACAGTCGGAGAGATGAGAAATATCAACGACCTTGTGCGATCCTTTCTGACCGTCATTGAGATCCCGCTCTTTGGTGGCGTTATACTGACCATTATCGGCATCGGCGAAGCAAACTTCTTCAGCCCTCAGTTGATGTACATGACCGAACCCATGGGGTCTTTTGGTAAGTGGCACTACCTGGCACTAAGTAGCCTGACAGCCTTATCTAACATTCTATGCAGGGCAGTGGTCACCTATAGCTGGTACAATCCTCGGTGCCTTTGGATCTTTATATCTACTATGGTCAACCAGCGGCAAAGAGACTACCGAACAGAAGCACATACCACAATGCGAGCATTCGTGCTCTTCACGTCACAGTCATAGCAGCGAACAATGTCCAACTCCACTGCCACAGAGGAACTCCAATTCAAATTCAAACCTCCCAGTCAATGCTCTGGGTATACGCTCAGAGTCGCCCAATGATATTTCATTAATCCCAACAATTACGCATCCAGGGGACGATGGCGATCAAATACGCGGAATCCTTCCGGAGGACCGTCAGGATACTCAGCCAGATGATCACCCGACAGCCGGTAGACACAAAGTCCGTAGATGGCTGACCTCTGCCGGTAACTATCTTGGCGACGCTGCACACGAAAAGCTTGACTTGGAGCAAAACAGCACCAACGAGGCGACACGATCGTTCCCAGAGGTACCCGGAGAAATATGGCGTAACCCAAACCTCGAGACCACTAGTCGCAATTATGATCTGATGCGGGAAAGAGCCAGCAGCACATATGCGGCAAGCATTCGGTCTACATCAGATATCGGACCCAGCTCACCACCACCCGTACCAGAAACGCCGCGACTGGATTCTAGTTCCGCCCGAGCACCAAAACGACGAGACACTTTAGAAGTACCAAAGGAAACCCATAGAAGAAGCGAGAGTCAGAGCTCGGGAAGGTGATCAATATTTACGGCCTATGTGTTTGACTACTTATGTACATGAAGTATGCTATTCATATCGCAAGAGAATACGACCTTTACAATCCGAACCAGGCCTCAGTCTGGGCTTGGTGAGCTGGGACACCGTGTCCGACGCCGACTGCCCAGATACCCTGAACGTTGGAACCGAAATCATCGGTGCGGTAGTTGGTCTGGGGGGTGTTGGCCCGCGACCTTGTAGGCGTAGTGCTGACTCCAAACACGTTGGTCCATTGCTTGAGGGTCTCGTTGTAGTTGGGTGGGAGGATGGTGGCATCAACAGAGCCGTGCCAGAATTCTACGCAAAAGTCAGCAACCGTAACACCTCGGGGAAGCACAAATCCACTTACGAACGCGGGGACGCGATCCACTGTAGCCAGGATCCATTGCGCGCGCAATATCACCCCACTGCTGCGCAGTCTTGATGGAGCGTCCTTGAGCACAATCACTGTTCCACGCCGCCACCGCTCCAGAAGCCGACACAAAGCATCCAGCGGCGACACCAGAGTACACCGAAGTCGCAGCAATAAGATCGGGATATGTCGCGGCCAAGACATTCGTCATCATCGCACCGGACGACTCTCCCACCACGTAAACCTTCTTGGGGTTGATGTTGTACTGCTTAGTCGCATACGCAATCATGTCTGCAATAGCGTTCGACTCGCCGCCACCACCACGCGACAGCGACGCCTTGCTCGATACATCCCAGCACGACGCCGTCGCGCTCGGAAACACGGTAATGTAGCCCTTGGAATCCGAGCCCTTCTTCCAGGGTGCCCAGCCAAAGTAGCTCTGGCCGGTAGATCCGCAGGGATGGATGGCTACAACGAGCGCATCGGTCTTGACCTGGTCAGGCTTGTAGACGTACCTGTATTACAATGTTAATGAATCCGCAAGATAAGAAATGGGGTGGTAGGATGAGAGAGGTAGTTGGTAGTTGGTATACTTACATTCCCGGTCTCGCCTTCGCCGAACCCCCATAGTTTGAGACTTGAGTTAACTGCGCAGCGAAAGCCGCTGAACCGCAAGCCAAGAGCGAAATAAGAAACTTCATCTTGTGAACTCAAGCTTCTCTTTAAAATATATACAATTATCAAACAAAAACGTCTCTTCGTAGTCCCGTTGGGCGTCTTTAAGGTCACACAAGAGAAAAAAAAAACAGACAAGCAAAAAAGACAAAAGCTTCGCGAAAGCCTTATATACATCCGTCCGTTCAATTTACTTTACCCCGTATTTCCCACCCCACACCCTCTCCTCAATCCCGTGAAAAAAGCATGCTCCACACCCGTTTGAATCTCTCCACAAAACGAAACCAAAACAAAGTGACCCGGCCCGATTCCAGCCCCGTCATTCGTGGGATTCCGTTGCGCGCACGTCACCCACCCCTTTACAAATAACCACATATGTCAAGTATTTCAACCGAGTTTATTTTACATTGGGGGGGGGGGGTGGTTACCCGCACGTGAGATAGAAGTATACGTGAAACCTGCGTCGCCCACCCCCCCGCCTCTGAAGGAAGGAAGGGGGGGTTCAAAATAAGCACTATAGAAATCAAGTTTGTACTTGTATATATTAAATAACTGTTTTGAACGGGGGTTGGGTTGGTTGGTGGTAAGAGTATGTGCGTGGAGATAAGGTTAGTAGAGTGCTTATTCCGCGTGTTTTGGCGGTTGAATGTCGATGGGAAACGTCGCAACACCGGGGGTATGTGTGTGTGTGTGCAGTGGTGTTTTGACGGTTTCACCGCTTTCAAGGGTTGTTTTTTTTTTGCTTCGGCAAGTAGGTAGGTTGGATTACGAAGAGGGTATGGATGGGCGGCGAGTGGAGAGTGTACTTAAGCGGTGGCAGTACTGCGGATATTACGGTTCCTGTTCTTGGGTTAGGGTGCGGGCTTGGCGGGTGGGTTTGCTGTGTAGTCTAGATTGAGATGGTGAGGGAATGAAGCGTCTGGGTTTTTGTTTGGTGATGATGGGGATGGGGTGGTTATGTGGTGAGTTGCGTTGCTATGTAAGAGGGTGAATAAAATAGAGGTTTGGGCTGGAGATGGAGGGCTCTATGTCGCTGTACGTAGATGGAGAATGGATGTCGTTTTTGCCTAAAAGGAAGAAAACGTTGTAATGCATTTCGTACTAGATGATGCTTTATCTCAGTGTAGATGCGCTAATACTTTCTAGCGTCCGTTGTTATGGCCGCTAGACGTATATTCTCCGCACATGACGCCGCTTCCATCGCTTTCTAGATGGAGCACAGATTGTTTCCCCATATTGAGTTTAGCAGACGGACGACGGCGCTGAATCGAACAAGAGAGTTTGGAGGAGAAGAAGTGGGGTTCATCCGGGGAAATTGGGGGAGAAGGTATTGTTGTGCATAATTGTATGTGTGCTCTACTACCAGCTATACTGTGCCCGTTGACTTGTGAGTCTATACATGCAATCGCCTGATATGCGATTCCCAGCGCGTACGTACTTTAGAATGGCTGTATCGAGAGTAACCTACAAGTACAAAGACTTGAGCCCCTCCAATTCTTCAATCACCTTGTTGATCTGGTCCGGCTTTTCTAGCACCATGACGCTCTCAACAACATCGGCGACTCGTTCGTGCCAGAGAGCCTCTTCATCTACTTCTTCAACACCGTCATTGTTACCGTCACCATCGTCGTCGCAAAGTGACCCCGTATACGAAGTCAAACCCGAGTACACACCGTCGCTGATTTGAACAGGCGCCCCGGGAGACGGAAACCCAAATGGCAGCGTCGGCTGCGTACTCAGCGTTGAGTTAGTAGTCGGCGATCTCAGCGTAAGCGGCAACGGACGATCAGGTGCTATATATTTATTTCTCATCAGTACATATTGTGCAGAAAGCCATGCGTGATAGAAGGCTACCAAGCACATGGTATGAGATGGTAAAGGGAGACGTACTGTTTGGTGGGTAAACCCTAAGCTCCGACGCTATCGACGCCAGCGACGTCGAGCGCTGTGCCGCCTGACTCATGGCGCGCTGCCGTTCGACACGCAGGATTGGCGGAAGCGCATCGATGCGCGGGAAGACGGAGAAATCGCCTTTACTACCACTGCGCATCGAGCTAGTGGTGACGCTCAAGTTGCTGCGCGAGGCTCGTTCTTGCAGCGCGATGCGGGCTTCTCTGTACACCATATGCGTTAGTTTCGGCAATTGACTAGAGTATTTGCAGCGCTCTGTTTGGTCGAGGTTTCGGGCAGACAGAGAGAGGCAAATGTGGGTGCGTGAGAGGTTCAGAGAGTCCCGAGGAATCTTCTGTGACACCAGGTTGTGCCTGGGTCACGCAGATTCCGGATTCCTGGGCTCTTGCGTAGGCATAGGTGGGTGAGGGGTTTGGCATACATGGGGCGTTGGGTGAATACTTCTTGCATCAATGTGCGGAGGTGTGGGTTGGTGATACGTGCGAGGTTGTAGCCCTGTTATCAAACAGTGCATATGTTAGCGTTGTGTGTTTCTTAGTGAAAAATTGATGGAATTGGGGAGGATTTGATAGATACGTGGTCGAGGCGCAGCTCGCGGATGTGCAGACTGGCTTCTTCGTAGTTCTTGCTACTTTCGTTGATCCAGTAGCTGAAGAGGGAGAGGTTGACCTCGGCGACAGTCTCGTCGTAGATCTCTTGGGCGATGCGGCGGACTTCCTCGTGTGAGAAGTTGACGCGGAGGGATTCGAATCTTTGGTGCTTGTGGACACGGCCGCGGTCTGAGAGATTGTTGTTTCTCTCACTTGCTTCTTCGGTCACCGAGTGGTCATCATGAAGTGTGTCGATGTCTTCCTCGTTGGAAGTGACGAATTCCTCCGCGAAAGCAGCAAACTGTTCAGGAGACAGTGCTTGAAGCTGTCCACGGTCTTTGGAGGTTTCGACCTCTTCTGCGGCTAGTTTAGTTCAGATCATTCAGGTTGTAGAAGCCACTTACTTTGTTGACCGAAGTCTTCTGTAGTTTCCTCGCACAGAGTCTCATCATCCAACTGAGGACGCTCACCCATGTCGGTGGCGTCATTGTCCTCATGCTCAGAGCTCCAAACAATCGATAGCTGGCTGCCACTATAGACGCCGCTATTGTCGCGCTTCTTGCGCCTGAAAAGACTCGAAAGCGACCTCGCACTGCTCTTGCGAGCCGGTCGACGAAGTTCTGAGCTACTATCGCCAACACTCTCTCTCACATCATGTCTCTCAAGGGTGGCTGCGGGGGGGTTTTGATGGATACCTTGTTTTGAGTCGTCTAACTGGCCCAAAGCGCTGGCACTACGTCTGGCGAGAACATGGTCGCCGCCAATCCTGCTTGGAGTTGGAAATGTGGGAAATCCATGGTGTAGATGTATAACGATTCGCTGCTTTACTGCTGTACAGTGCCACGTAGTGGTGGGTTGAATTTCAAAGAAAACGTGTTGTGTGTGTTTTATGTTGGCAGTGTGAATTTTGGAGTAAAAGACGTGGTGATAAATGAGCCGTGAAGTGGTGCACTGACATTCAAGGTGAAGGTGAGATACCCGCGGTGAGGTCTGCTATCTCGGGGATAAATCACTCAAAAGAGCCAATTTGAAGGCTATAGAGGCACGAAGAAAGATAAAGTGCTCTCATTTCGTTTGTATTATGGAACCAAGAGGCGCTGCTTCAGTCAGGCAGATATCCCTTCAAGAATCTGAGTGTGATCACTGTACGATATCTGACTGAGGTGTTTTAACGCAACCCTCGCAACATCTAATCTGCCCCTATTTAATATGTTAGCAACAAAGGCGAGGAAATAGGAATTGGTTTTGTTATACTCGAGTAGGTGATGGGGCAATACAAAGCAATTTCACTGGCGACGCTTGGGTCGATTCAAGCTCGCAAAAATCGTGGTCCATCGGTTTTGGTAGACAACTCACCGTGACGCAACATGAGGGGCTGTTTCTATGATACACATACAGCAATATTTCACTCTGATTGATCTTGAGTGTTCTGTAAAACCAAACAGTTTTCAAATATCACAAGTAGTACGTGGGGCTCCAGTCAATGTAGCTAGCTTCTTGGATGTGGCACTTTTCGACTTTACCACATTCATACACCAGACTTCAGGTTCCACATTGGTACCGAAAAAGCAGCCGAAATAGTCGCGGCAGTTGGACTACACATGCCAGTGTTTTGCTTAACGCCATCATCAACTATATTGACGTCGCTGATGGGTGCGTCTTTTTCGTTCCAATCAATCGAGTTCATGACATTCACAAGACCAGGGAGGGAAAAAGACAATAAACGTAGCCAAGGTGATAGGTGAGGAGACAGTGGTAGGAGTTGGAGGATATCAAATCTAGACCGAAGCCATCACACGGTCAGTTCCCATGTGAGTGATCATATCGAACTGGTCTGGGCGACGACAGGCAGCGTACTGTGATCCCACTGGCGACCCACCGATTGAAAAGAAGGTAGCAGAGAAGACAGCCGAGTCTACTCAACGACTGCCTACGTATATTCAATCTGCTGATTGCCTACACAGAGTGTGGGTGTTGACACATGTTTCACTCATCCTCCCCAGAGTAGGTCTACCGGAAGTCAAAAAGACAGCTACATCAAGAAAACAGGTTTCTCAATAGGAATTCCCCAAGCACATTGGCATTCGGAAGAGGTGAGTGATGCCTAGCGGAAGGAATGTTGCAGTAGAGCAACGGGCCGATTAGGTCGGCATACGTACTACCAGTGTGAGTGGATTCGACAAAGCATGTGTAAGAGAGTGTCGATCTTGCAATCGTCAGGCATATGATACCGAGTGTTTGACCATTTCAAGACAGCATTGAAGAGGAAGTGGCGTGATGCTTACAGGTGACCGTGGAGAATGGGGAGGGCTCGACGTGGTTCATGTATGTATGAGGCATAGCTGGGTAGCCAGGCCTTCCCGACCTGGCGACCAGCACATAGTTGGCCTGGTCCACTGCGGGCAACGCCCACGGCCAAGCTTCTCCCGCAACCGTTTGGCTCTGGGCTTTGTCTCGGCGATCTCCATCTTACTTTGCTTCCGGGCCTTGTTGGCCAGGGCGTGCAGTGACGGCGTTGCTATTAAACACCCGAAGCGCTACTTGAGGGAGCAACAACGCATCGCTTACGTGCCCCTCAGGCATGCCCTTCGGCTTAATTAAAAGTATACCGAGTGCGCTTACTGTGCCTGCAATGGGTATGACATTTGGAAGGCTGCGCCAGTAGTTGCAGAGATCAACTCGCACGGCGCTTATGGACGTTGCACAAGACGACACAAACGTCTCCAACCGCGGGCAGGATCAACCATACCCACTTTTCCACAGCATCGATATTGCGGCGCAGGCCCCAACTCTAGGCACTGCCCTTTGATAGTATTAGGTCACAATGAGGGACGCAGATGTATCCCGGCTCGACTTCGTGACCACTCACGCGACCAGGACCAGCCCTGATCAGCGAACTCATGATCCTAGCTTCAAACGGAGCGTCTCGGCTACAAGAAGCAGAATACGCGGGATGACGGCGAGCCACGTTTGAATATGGCCATATTTTCTTTAGGGTTCGAGTGCGAGGCCAATGGCGGTTGGGTACATGACAGAACGGATAGCCGCAGTGGCGAGCGGGACGTGGTTGTGGGCTGAAGAGGTGCCTTGGGGAGCTGATTCGCCAGGCCCTGCAGCGAATGGGGCTGTGAGACGCTGCCTTTTGACCCCAGACGACGACAGCAGATCTCAGCCGTCCAAACGACGGCAGGATTGTTGGCCCACCCCCCGGTTCCCCATTGACGGCCGTGCAAATTCCGCAGGCGCTGTCCATATGAAAATTGCGGCGAGGTCGATGCAGCTGGGCCACTGCTGTCCAATTGAAAGGCGACATTGGCGCCTCTGGGTGTTGGCCTGCCCATCTATTCCCAACTCGGCCATACACCCAACGTCCTCCATCCTCCACAAGCTTTCCACGCCATGTACCGACGGCGGGGCTATTACAGGCGGCTCTCGAAACTTTGAATCGCGTTCAAGCGCACGCCGTAGCTTAACGTCGCCACTAGCATGGCATGATTATTCTGCCATACTCGAACAGCTCTAATGGGTGTAGTACGCACCGTCACGCCGTCCATGACGCGAGTGTGGTGCATTCATATAGCAAAAGTGTAGCCTGCAGGCCCTCAGGTGGTACCGGTTCCCAGTCCTCTGTTATCGTCATGTTTTGTTGTGCGGCGCAGTCTCTCTTCTCCTATCCTGCTTGACTTTACCCACTTGACCGGAACCAAGGCTGTGCCGCAATACTATTCCTTCGCTGCTTGCTTATGCACTCGGGTGCTGCCTTCTTTTACACATCCTTCGCCGCCGCCATTGCCGTACTTTCTTTTCGTGTCGCGCGTCTCATCAGACGGCATCATTACGCCTCTGCACATTTCAGGCCAACGTCCACAGAAAAGCTTGTCACATACTTGGCACGATAACCCTTCCATAGACATGGCTACGCTTTCCGTGCCGTCCCCTGACATGTCCCCGGCCTCATTGGGCAACACTGTTCACAGACCACTATCCACACATGGCCTGCCAAAGCCGCCGCGGACCATGTCACCGGAACGACCACATCGTTTTTCAGCAAAGAGTTTCCCTCCTCCCACCCTCGCTCACACTCCTATGACACCAGACATGTCAGGTCCAATGTCTCCACCACCAATGTCGGCCAAGTCCTTTGGCACCTTTATCGATTCAGAACCATCGACCCCAGCCTATTCACCGAGGATCGGCACTGAATGGAACAACTCTTCAGTACTCCTTGTTCGGCCCACATCTTCGTCTTCCGAGCCCGCCAGTCCTGGAGAGCCGGTATGGCGCATGCTCAAACCATTGCCAGTCAAGGCACCACCCAAGCCGAAGCAAAAGCCCACCTCTGTTGTATCTCAGTCAATGGCATCAGCCGTCGGTACCAAGGAGGTTTCCTCCAACATGTCTCTATACTCACATCACACCAAAGAGGCGAGGCACATCAGCCGGCCGACCGAGTTCAAATTAGCAGATCTGTCTCAACAAAACTACCCTCCAAAGTGCGAAGATATCGAACTGAGTGCAGACGAGAAGCCAGGTGAACAAAACGGCGGCACCCCCACATCAGCGGCCTTTGGGAGGCTAGCTTCCAAGATGAAGTTGATGCTCCGACGAAAGAACAATGATACGAAAAAGAAAGAGAAGAAGCAAAGGCACTACGAAGAGGTGGACCGCATTGAAGATAAGCACTGGACCGAGATGTGAGCTGCCTAGCTATCGTCAAACGCAGCCCGTCCATCGTCAGATATTCTTATCGTCGGTACACAAACTGGAACACTGGAGAGATTGGCAACACATTGTATGGCATGTTATGATAGAACGAGACTGATACACCACCGACTGAACACAGGGAGGAATATTTTCAACGCTTTTTTGGATCGCAAGGACAGGCCGCCTTTTGTTTCTGATTCGATAATCTTGTTGTTGATCGTTGTCACTAATTTCATTGGCGTCTTTGGCAGGTGTTTGTCCGCGTTTTGATTTTGGGAAGGGGAATTTCAAGTACTTTGTTTTTTATCGCGAGTTACACAACCCAGTAACGACGATACCCAATCCTTTACAAAGAGTCTATCAATCAACTATATTATGCTTCTTAGAATTTCCAACCCACTTTCTGTATGCTGGAACATGAACATCTGCTCACAGAAGATCTTACCTATTCCGAGGGCACAGGGCATTGTTCAAATGTCCGGGTCCTTCTGCAGGGCCTCATTTAGACCCGTATTTCTAGTTGATGCCCTGTGTCGCTCAACCGTCTTACGGGCGCTACCCGGCCGCTTCACGTGAGTGGGCGATCGGCATGGACGCACAGACCACACATTCTGATCTACAGTACCACAGGAAGTTTCCAGCATCAAATCTGCCCAAGTCGCTAATCAGCAAAATAACCACCATGATACCAAGACAATGGGGGAGGGCAGCTTGCCTCAACTCTGCGACACAAACCCAGTTGGCTAGACGATTATCCACGTTCACAGCGGGAGGAAGCATAATTCGGCCACGTACAGAGCCTCTGAGACGCGCTCGACACAGTGCAACATCACGTGCCTTTTCACAGACATGGCAATTTCACAAACGGCTTGAGTATCTCAGAGCACAGAGTACACTGCAAAATGTCCAGACAGATCGCCAGCAAATACCACATCCATCCAACACCCTCCTTCAATCACGGTTCCCCACAAAGACCGTCATCGCTCTCGTTCTCATCGGCGGCCTGGCATACTACCTCGTCGACATAGTCGATCCCTCCTGGACAGATGATGTGTACGCGGCATTTTCCTCGGGCGACGACTCGAGTTCACTAACGACACCGCTGCATTTCTACCGCAACCGCACCGAAGTTCAACACACACTTGACTACCACATCCCGGATGCCAGCGCGCCGCTCAAAGATCCCACCGTAGCAAAGTTCCTGTCTGATCAATTCGAAAAACTATGTTTCGGATGGATGATGACCGAAGACGATGCGCGCAAGGGCGTCGAAGGCATGGAGGACGTCCAGATGCCTATTACCCACGGCTGCAGGTTCCGAAGCAACGAGCCGTGTGAAGATTTCTTCGCGCTGGGAACGAGTCCCGGACCTGGAGAGAAGCCATGGAATTACTGGACTGTACTCGATGGACACGCAGGACGCCACACGGCCTTTTATCTACAGTGGTCTTTGATCCCCATGGTGTCGTCTGCTCTCTGTGCCCTACCGCGCACAGCATCTAGCCCAGAGATTGAAAACACAATCAAAAACGCCTTCCTATCAGCCGATCGATCGATCATGGACCGCGCAAAAACAGCAGCAAACTGGTACCCCGCCGCAAACGCAGCCGCAATCGCCGCCCTCACCCCCGCCTTCTCAGGCTCCTGCGCTTTGCTAGCCGCCTTCGACGCATCCACTTCGACCCTCCGCGTAGCCTGCACCGGCGACTCGCGCGCCGTCCTCGGCCGCTGGGACCCCTCCACCTCCTCCTACACAGCCATCCCCCTTTCCGTAGACCAAACTGGCTTCAACGCCGCAGAAGTAGAACGGTTAACCCGCGAGCACCCGGACGAACCCTCCATCATCGACCCGAAAACCGGGCGCCTCATGGGCATAGCAGTGACGCGTGCATTTGGCGACCACCGCTGGAAATGGGACAACGACCTCATCAAAGCATGCCAACACAAGTTCTGGGGCACCGCCCCGCGACCAGGCTCAAAGACCCCTCCGTACATGACTGCCGAACCCGAAGTCACCGAAACGCAAATCGTACGCTGCGAACCAGACGACTACAAGTCATCTTCTCCAGCCACCACAAAGGGAAAATCCGACTTCCTCATCCTCGCCTCCAACGGCCTCTGGGACAGAATCTCCTCGGACCACGCCGTCGAATGCGTTCAGCGCTACCTCGAAGCCCGCGCCCGCGGCAAAGGCTCAGTCGCTTCTGACCCCCACTTGAAAGCTAACCCCCCCAACTTCTCCTCCATCTCTACGCTCTCCGCTCAAAACCCCTTTTCGCCCTTCCACCCCACAACAGGAGCAATGCAGCAGCAACAGCAGTCTTCTGGAGGCGGATCCCTCGAACCGGGCGTAACGTGCGACCCCGAGCAAGGTCAGGATGTAGATTGGAAAGCTACACCCGAGTATTTTGCAATCGAGGATGAAAACGCGGCGGTTTGCCTAGCGAGGAATGCAATGGGTGGCACGCGGCGAGCACTTTTTCTAGGCATACTAGCGGGGCCGGAGCCGTTGAGTCGGAATGCGGTGGATGATACGACGATTATGGTTGTGTTTTTTGATCGCTTGGGGGAAAAGGGGAAGGAGGGTGCTGTGAAGGGTGTGGATGAGGCGGGGGAGAAGAAGAAGAAGAGGTGGTGGTGGCCTTTGTGAAAAAAAAGGGGGGGGGGGGTTTGAAATGTCACGATTGAGGACGAATCGCTTGGAGACAAATCTCACGGATTGAAGTAAGGACAAAAAAAAAGAAAGAAAGGGGGGAAGAACATCATGATCATCTGGCATTGGTGTATTGATAAGGCGTAGTAAGTTTAATACACGTTGAAATCTCCCTCCCCGTCCCAATGAATACAAAAAAAAAGACTAGAAAGACCCGGGGGCCCCCCGTTTGCCAAAAGTCACCACCATAAAAAAGCCTATGAGCGGCATTTTGTTAGCAAAGATAACCTCGCCCTAACCCTTGTTCACAAGTGTATTCCCCGGAAGCTTTAGCAAAGAGTAGTGATGTTGCCTGTTTCCTCTGCCCTGACCCTTGCCCGGGCCTTCACTCTCGCCCAAAACGCCACAAAAGCCCATCCAGTCCATGCAAATACCAATAGCGATAATGTGAAAAAGAAAATCCACTTCTCTTCGACGGGGACGAGCGTGTGTGTTTGGATACGTCTCTCGGGCATCGTGGTACCATTGTTTGGGGTTGTAATTTCTGCATATCTTGTTTTGCTTCTTCATGTTGCACTGGTATCGTAGTTCGATTTGTGCGGCATGGTGGAGGGAGGTGAGGACTCCACCTCATGCAAGCCACATGCCCTGTTTCCGTCCATACGCTTGGTGCCGCCGAAACCCATGGACTTGACAAAATGGGAGCCAGTACACATCTATTGCAGGAAATCCTTCCGTACATTGATGAAGGAGCCGGGTCCACCATCATCTGCTAACTCCGTAACAAGAGCCTCGGCTTGCTGAACCAGGCGCTCCAAAGCAGCTGATGAGGATTTACCTAGAGAGACTGAAATCTGTTAGCACGTCATGTGCGTGAGCGAAGGGTATCCGGTGTTGAGAGTCCTTGAGCTCTCTGTAGACCATATTTAAAGAAAACTTAAACATACCTAGTATCGCGCTGTTGAGCTCTTCAGCTACCGGTGCACGACCAGCAACATCCAATAACGGCGCTAGCATGCTCTCACGTGCATCAGGGTAAGCAATGAGAGCAAATGTGTCTTCGAGTGCTCTCTTCACTTCGCGTCTTGGATCGTTGGCAAACTCAGCTTTGAGCTCCATACCATAGGCAATCGTCTCGTCTAACGCTCGCGCACTCTTGGCTTCTTTATCCTCCATATCATCTTCGTCCTCGTCTTCAAGTTCATCGTCCTGGTCCTTGTTGTCCCAACTGGGTGGCGGATTGTGTACGCCCAACTGCTCGTCCAGCTCCATTTCAAAATCATATTCCTCAGTAGTTGAGCGTTTTGAGGGTGCTGTCGGCGTGGCATGGCATTGCGCATTGAGCTCGCCGCACCGCCGTATCATCTCGATAAATTTTCGGCAACGGAGTTTAAAGTAAATATTCTCGTTGTCGCGGAGAACAAGAGGGTAATATGCAGATGTATGCTTAAGTGCCTTGTCAATATCGCCCTCAAGGATAGCAGTACGGATTTCTGTACCATGTTAGCATACTTTTAGTAGTCCTTGAATCGGGTCGAACTCACTTTGCCTATTCAGCGCATCCAAATCTTCAACGGCTGCCCGGTAGGGAAGATCTGCATCTTCGTCATTCGCAAGTGCTTTCGCCTCTTCCAGGATCTCAGCTGAAAACGCCCGAGCAGTCTCAACGTAGCCGTCATGAGCTAGATATTGTCCGACTAGCTGATGTATCAGGGCATCCTCACCCCCGGCAGCGCTTGATTCAACTTTTGTTCGTGCAATTTCTGCTTGTATGGCAGCTTTCTCGTCTTGGACCATCTTATCGATATCAAAGGCAAAAGGTTCCTGACCAAAGTTTACACGAACCGTCTCGCCAGGCTTCTTCATGCCTACTGTAGGATAGTACGGCATGTTGGGTTTCAGATCCTTAAAAGCAACACCTGAAAATGTGAGTAGTGCATTTAATCATTTCAAGCTCCGTACTTACCCAGCATGTGCCCATTCTTGGTGAAAAAGGCAGTATTGGTCCGAAAGTTGATGCCGCATCCAATAACGTCCAATGTGCCAAATTTTGGTCCGTAATTCTTTCCAGAAGTAGTATTGCTAAACACTTGTCCATCATCGCCATGGTAAGCATACGAATCCGGCTCCCAACCCGGTATTCTGCTCAAGGCGACCTTGGCGCCCGAGAATCCTACCCCAATCATCCTCCTACAGAGTGTGTTAGTATGCGCATTATCAAGCTTCAGGTCTACATACCCGTCTTTACCCTTGGAAACGACTGTGATTTCGTAGTAATAGATTCCACACTGCCTTGGCATAGGGAAATCTGCCCGGACCGCCGCGGCTTCGTCGTGAGTCTTCTGCGTGCCTGCGAACTTTGCCATTCTACCACCGTCCTCAAGTTCCAGCTGACTAAACCGGTCGCTGTCGTTCCATCTTGTTGGCCAGGGCGCTACAGGCTCGTCTATAAGCACAGGCGCACGCTCAATGACCTCGTGCGTAAGACCCCGGTGTGAAGGTGCCATCTTGTGGAGGTTGACACTACTCGAACTCGTCGATAGCGACCCTGCGTTGGACGAGTGGGTTGACTTGTGTTCGCGCTGTGCTGCCAGCTTCGCCTTGTGCACCTCTTCCAGCTTCTCCGCATGCTTGGATCCCCGCAGGTACGACGGCACGAAGAACGGAGGTACTTCTTGAGCCGGCGCTCCCATCGAGTTCCAGTGGCCAGACTGGCTCGAATATGAGGGTAGTAGTCCGCCGCCCCTTCCAAGACTTGTAGACATATGGCCGTCGGCGTCGATGGAGCGAGAGAGGCGGTTCGGGTTGGTGGTCAAGGTGTTGCCGCCGAGGTGAGAAAAAGGTGTGGATCGAGAAGGTTGGTGGAATGAGCTGCCGCTGCTCCCTGCCGACCCAGCGGCGACCCTTGCCCAACTCTCCCTACGAGCATTCATCATTGCGAGGGTGAGGGTGACGTGGGTTGTGGCTGCGGACGTGTTCGCAGTGACGTATGGAAGCGATCGCAAGAGGAGAACACGCCCTGTTCGCGAATCGGGATGGTCGGACAGGTGGTTGGAGTCGCTACAGAGCTTGGAAGCGAGAAAAGACACTTAGGACGCGTAAGGAAGGACGCCGGGTAGATGAGGAGGTACTGTGCTGGCAAGTGCAGTCGCCAGACGGTCAGGGTAAGAATCAGCGACACCCAGGCTCCTGTGCAACTACGGTCACAAATACATTCATGGTTCCATGCAAAGAGTATGCTGCTACAGGCAAAGAGTGCTTGCGCGAGGGTACAGTTCAAGTCGAAGGTCAAGGATGGTTCATGAGGTTTAGATGCAGCCGAGCTATCGGGGACCATCCCCGCAGTCCGCGGGTAGATAACGCCATTACTGCGGTCACGCTCGCCAGTATCTGGCAAGTCATTTCCGCCGACCAATTTTTCTCTCTTTCCTTTCTCTCTGTACGGTAATCAGTGGAAAGGGCTTGATTGTGAACTATATGAAGATGCAATAATCCCATTTCTAGAATATGCATGAAGGGGGGACACTAGATGCATGGTAACCAAGTTACTAATCCACTCCATCAGGGGCTGGTCAACAATGGGTATATAATAGACAATAATATTTGGGCCTTTCGATGCCCCGTGATGATAGGCCAAAGCAATGCCTTTTTCACTGCTTCGTGTGCGCTCTTCTATCCAGTACAAATGTAGTCGCAATTGGAATCCCCGGCTCATGCGCCTTGCTTCACCCCTGCTTTACACAAGCCAGATAATAACCCCATAGAAAAAAAACGCCTTTTAGATAGGCATTCAATGCCATCCATGAACGCCCAACATGGTCAGAAGATACAAAGGGAATACGTAGAAAAACAAGCAGCAGAAATCGAGAGCGATGCACAACTGCGGTACAGGCAGGGTGCATCATATAGTTGACAAAGGAGAGAGATGACGAATGTTCAAGCGGCAATGGGCGCCGGTGAGCTGGCAATGCCATTCATGGGCGTTTGTACTGATGCACTGTCGCCATTGAGCCCACTCTTGTCGCTGATTGCGCTGCTCTCGTCCTTTAGCTTAGAGTCACTGGTGCCGGTGCTGTCGCTCTTGACGTCGTCGGCAAAGGCGGAGGCTCGACCGGGTTGATATGTAGGAACCTGCCAGAGAACGCCGGTGAAGCTGCGAACCTGGAAGCCCTTCTTCTCCCAGCGACGGCACTTTGCGCCTGACCTGTCAAGGGCGCGAAGGCGCTCGTTGATGGCTCCGAGGTTTGCCTTTGGGCCTGCCTTGTTAATGGTCGGGGTTGCGGCAAAGGATGGCTTGGAGTTTGGATCGTTGATGATATCGCCCATCTTCTTCCTCTTTGGACCAGGCTTGGCCTTGGGCTGCTTTGGAGTTCCGGCGTTGGAGCCAGCCTCCATCTGAGCAGCAGTTCGCTTGGTGCCGGGCTTTGGCCCCTTCCTCTTGGCAGTGGGAGGAGCAAGCGACGACGGGGTGCTGGCGTCGTTCATGATGAGAGTATCGTCGGCGGGCGTGTCGTCAGCAGGCGCAGACTCGACGATTTGCGGCGTGGGCGTTGATGGAGAAGGCTTTGCGAGGTCGCTGGGCGCCGGCGTGGGCGGGCGGGCGAACCTGGTTAGAGAGTCTGCTGGCAACTTGAGAGTGACGACGAGAGTCTTTGGAGATTTCGTGGTCATGTTCGCGTGCAGGCGACGCGGCGATGATGATGAATCGAGATGGGGTTGGGCAGACGCAGGCAGGCTGGCAGGTGTTGGTGTGGCAGTCTGGTGCAGCGGTGAGTGGAGATGAGGGCGGCTCCGCGTGTCAGCGTGCTTGCTGGTGCAGAGGAGCGTCGTGGTGGCTAGGCGGGCAAGTGCGTGCGTGCAGCGGTTGAGCGTGTGGGTGGGAGTCGTGAAGAAGCAGACGAGGTGGGCTGGTGCAAAGAGGGTGGCACGAGATGGAGTGGAGGATGGTGGAGAGGGAGGGTGCGCGATGAGGGTTGCCGCTCAGGCAAAGAAAGGGCTTCGGCCCAGCTGGGGTGGTCGGCTTGCCAGATCATATTGGGCGGAATCGCTAAAACGTTCTGTCTCTGTCGGCGCTCTAGCAAGAGGTGAGGACACGGCCCCCTTGGCCCCGACGACCAACCACGCTAGTCCGCATCCGACAGGCTGATATACCCAGCGCCGCTCTCATGCTCGCTCCAGATGCATCTCGAACACATTGCCGTTATTGTTGTTGCTGCTGCTGCTGCTGCTGCTACTGCTGCTGTTGTTGTTCATGCTGCCTGCTGACCTTGGCCCGTGTGGCCTTGCCTTGTGCCATGGCGAGCTAAATTGCGCGTTCCAGTTCCTGAGCGGCGGGCGGTAGGGAGCCATCGCGCATCCTCGCATATGCGGCACCAGCACAACCTTTGCTCCATCCCACACGCTCAACAGCCACTTTTGCATCTCGCAATTGTTTGGCCTAGTCTGCCCTGCTGCTGCTGCTGCATCTGCATCCTCCACCTGCTCTGCCCTGTCCCGTCCCACCCCGCCCGGCACTGCATGCTTTGCTGCCCGTCGCGTTTCGTCTTCGCTGTGCACCCTGTCTTGATGTTCGTGCGACAACTGACCACTCCGCCACGCTCTTCGACCATTGTCACGGACGAGCGTCAGCACCTCGCCCACTGCCGCTGCCTCCTCGGCCTATCCACCCCATCCTGACCACACCTTCTTTTTTCTCCTGCACCAAGCCTGCTACTGCCGAGTGATGCAACCTGACCACGCCTGTACAGGCCCTCGACATACACTTGTCCAAGTCTTCACAAGGCCGACCGCCTATCAAGTTGGTGTTGAGCACCTCCCTGCCCACGCCGTTCCATGGAAGCAGCGCGTAATTTCCTGACCACCACGGCTTGCCCGGCTGAGGCGACGCCCCCCTTCTGCATGTCCCAAGTCTCCACGATGACGTTGATGACCGCCGCAAGCAGACACCGACAAAAGCTCGGGAACTCGTGACTGCACCGCTGTTTACCCCTGTATGCTGAGTAGCTCGTTGATCATCATGAACGCTGTTGCCAGCCCTGGGCAGCCGGTCCGTGGGACAGTCGTTACGAGGATAGCGCTGCAAACATTTTAGTGCCCTCCGCCCGGGCAACAGATGATGAAGCGGGTCACGATGAGTAACGCAAAACTTTTGAGTCGTTACCACGCTACCGTTGTCTCAAAGCACCCACGCTGTACGGCAGGCACGACCTTGGGTCACCAGCCACCAGCCACAAGGCACAACCACTGCCAACTTCCATCTCTACTACACAGACGAGCACCCTACTTTTTGTTCAAGGCAGGCCCACTCGTCTCCCATATCCATCATGAGATAGCCAACCCATCCAGCTCCATGTGCATGCATCAGGGGTGTGCAAACCCTACTTCACGTCATACAAGCACACAAGTATAGACTCCACAGTGACCAAGAACAATACTCAAAGGCTGGAAAGCGCCAATAAGATGGGATGTAATCCATCATCCATCCATCTCTGGGCATTATGCCCACTACATTCTTCCTGTCCGGCCCACATGCTATTAAACATCATCTATCGAACAAGGGACTGCTACATTGGCAATATTCAACCCTCGCCTTTTTCCACCAAATTCTGGTCTGCTCAGCCTTTTCTGTTTCAATGTTTCAGGAAACCACCCTCGTTCCTATCAACCGGCGCGTCGTCGCTTTGTTCCGTTTTGCACTGCATTCCCGTTAGTTCTTCGTACTTCATCGCCGCTGACTGCCACCTCGTCTTCATTCATCCACTCTCTCGCAGCGCCAGGCGTGCGCCGTCTGAACTGACCAGCTCCAACTGCCACCACTTCGTCTTCACTATCACTAGCCTCAATGTCTAGCAGGATAGGCATGCTGAATTCAGCCTCGCCGACGCCAGGCCCGAATTCATTGCCTCCAGCCTTGACGGGATCCACGGTGAGCACATCCACCTCTTCGTCTTCTTGATTGAGTCGCCGCTTATGCAACTCTTCGAGCGGCTGGATGTCGAATTCGTCTTCGCGCTCAATGTATTCGACATTCTCTTCTACTTCGAGAAAGTCAGGTGCAAGCGCAGACCACCGCTGGGGCTGCAAGATGGACCAAAGCCACACCCGGCCAGAGTCTACCCCAACAGCAGCCACAAAGGGCCGAAATGGATGCCACTGCCAAAATTAGCATCCAAAATCTCATGTCGTATACAAGAAACAAACCTCAACGACAGACAACTCCTCCTTGGTGCCTTCAAGAATCTTCACCAAACTGCCCTGTCCGCGCTCCCAAACGTAAATGTGGTGGTTCATCCACGTAGACGCAGTAACATATTCGCCCGTTGGGCTAAAGGAAACGTGGTTCCATGATAGCCTTTGTACCAGATCCTGAAACTTGTGTTCGACCTCCAATTGCAGTGTGTCAAAGTCCAATTTGGGGTCGCTGAGGTCGGGCAGATGGAGAGTCCGGACAATACGATCACTCGAGTTGAGCACAACGTCCCTGCCTGATGGCGTCAAGCGGATGTATACAATAATGTTGTTGGTGGCTCGGAACGAATAGCGCACTTGGTGCGTCTTGGTATCGATAATGTTGAGCCACCCTTTGTTTGTGCCTGCTATGATATGCTCGCCAGTGGGTGTGAAGAGGGTCATTGTTGTCGTCTGCTTGGCATCCTGTGCAGTTTGTTTTTCTGTAGCATTCTCGCGCTCAATGTCGGTTCGGTGGGGCGCAGACGATAACGAATGTTTGACGGGAGTTTCTTCAGACATGTCCACAATGACGGGCTGGTCTTCAAAGAGTGCAGCCACAAAGAGCATGCTAGACATTGTCAGTCGTAGTCCATTTGAATTCATGCATGTGCACATACTGGTTCTTGGGGTGCAATTCTGCAATGAATATGGCCGACTCGAAGCGGACAGTGCGCACCCGCGAGCCATCCTTCAAGTCCCATAGCACGCACTTCCAGTCCTGGCCCGCGCTGAGAAGGTAGCGGTCATTCGTTGACCAGCTCAGTGACTGAACTTGGCGTGTGTGACCTCGAAGCTTGCGCGCGACGCCATTTGTCTCGATGTCGAATATGACTACGATGCCATCGTGCTAGAGCCAAATCAGCAAGGCAGATTGTGCAGACATGAAGCGTTCACATACTCGTCCGGATGCAAGTAGATCGCCGCGATGACTAAAGCGAATGGATGTAGAATGGCCACTGCCTGCGTGTTGTGAGCAGTTTGCACCGCGGAGCCATGGTCTGGCGGGCGAGGGTATCGAGACTCACGTAGGCGGCCGGTAATGACATCGGGACAGTCCTGCGCGAGGACAAAAGGATCAACCAGCGACAGATTCATGGTGATGCACTGCAGACAGTGTGGCGTGTAAAAAGCGGTGTTCAGTGCGCAGCATCTTCGCCGATGCAAGAGCTGGTGTCCATGGGCGCAGAGCACTGTATGTACGTATGTAGTAAAATGCGCGTCCCAGCGACAGAGCGAGCGGCCGCGCTGGCTGCGCGCTCCATGGGTGAAGTGGGTATGAGGCTCCGCATCAGCACTAGTGCCGGTTACGCCAAGCCTCTTTGTCGCCTTCTGGCTTTGATCATGGCCTCGCTCTCCCAGCACGACTCCCTCACCACCACCCACCCCCCGCCATCACCAACGGCCGTTCTGCATTCTCAGAGCGCGTCTTCCACCTCGCCGAACCCGGTAGTGCTCTCCGGAGCGCTTTTAATACGCGCGCACGCCTCTAGTCTCGACGCGCGACTCGGCGAGCCCCCGACCCCCGTACAGCCCTTTTCCCGCGGCTGCCTTCCTTCGACAACACTGCCCTTTGCGCGCGGCGCGCATCTAATACACCCGGGCGACGAGGCCAGTCGACGCAGTCACAACGGCAATCCCATTTACTAGTTAATCCGCCGAGGCAACGGCCGCCGTGGCCACCGCAAGCGACGACCGATAGCACGGTCCCTACCAATTTCATCCCCCATTTCACTCCTTCGAAACCGCCAACATGCCTCCCGGCGCGCCACTTCAGTCAAAATGTCCCCTCCGGACGATCAAGGAGATTCAGTTCGGTCTGCTCTCCCCCGAGGAGATCAAGGCCATGAGCGTTGTTCATATCCTCTACCCAGAAACCATGGACGAGCAGAAGCAGAAGCCGCGTGAGCAAGGTCTCAACGACCCCAAGCTTGGCACCATTGACCGCATGTACTCGTGCGCGACCTGCAAAGAGGACATCCAGGTCTGCCCCGGCCACTTTGGCCACATTGAGTTGCACACGCCTGTTTTTCACGTTGGATTTGTCGTCAAGATCAAGAAGCTCCTCGAGACCGTCTGCCACACTTGTGGCATGATCAAGGCTGACTTCGTAAGTCTTCCTAGGCGAAGACAGAGACTTCAGGCGCTTGGACAATTTTTGCTAACTGCAACACCAGAACCATCCCGACTGGCAGGCAGCCGCCAGAACCAAGGATGCGAAGAAGCGCTTCGACAAGATCTGGCGTATGTCGCGGACTAAGAACGTGTGTGTTCAGGATGTCGAAGAGAGTGGCAAGGAAAACAAAATTCCCAAAATTCCCCATGGCGGCTGTGGTAGCAGACAGCCCGATACCATCCGTAAGGAGGGTCTCAAGCTCACAGGAACCTGGAAGCAGAGCAAGAAGGATGACGACGACGGTCAGGGCGACCGCAAGGAAGTCATCACCCCCAAGCAGGCGCAGACAATCTTCAAGCTCCTGTCTGATAACACGCTTGCCCTGCTCGGTCTGAACGCCGACTACGCCCGTCCCGAGTGGATGATTCTTGATGTCCTTCCTGTGCCGCCTCCTCCAGTCAGACCCAGTATCTCCGTTGATGGTACTGGTCAAGGTATGCGCGGAGAGGACGACTTGACATACAAGTTGGGAGACATTATCCGCGCCAACCAGCGTGTAGCCGAGTGTCAACAAGAGGGCTCGCCACAGCACGTCACGGCTGAGTTTGAAGCTCTTGTGCAATACCATGTTGCAACATACATGGATAACGATGCCAACGGTGTTCCGCAAGCCATGCAAAAGTCCGGTCGTCCTCTGAAGACAATCCGTGGACGATTAAAGGGAAAGGAAGGCCGTCTTCGTGGCAACTTGATGGGAAAGCGTGTCGACTTCTCTGCACGTACAGTCATCACTGGTGACCCCAACCTGTCGTTAGACCAAGTCGGTGTTCCTCGTTCCATCGCACGAACGCTCACCTACCCCGAAGTTGTGACCAAGTTCAACATCAGCAAATTGACCAACCTGGTACGCAACGGTCCAAATCAGCATCCTGGTGCCAATTACGTTATCAAGGCCGACGGCGTTCGTCTCGACCTCAAGCACAACAAGAATCTCGACGACTTGCGACTACAATACGGATGGAAGGTTGAGCGTCACATTGATGATGACGATGTCATCATCTTCAACCGTCAACCCTCTCTGCACAAGGAGTCCATGATGGGTCATCGCGTGAAAGTCATGCCTTACTCCACTTTCCGTCTCAACCTGTCCGTCACATCTCCTTACAACGCCGATTTCGATGGTGACGAGATGAATCTTCACGTTCCTCAAAGCGATGAAACTCGTGCCGAAATCCAGAACCTGTGCATGGTACCAAAGCAGATTGTATCGCCCCAGAAGAATCAGCCCTTGATGGGTATCGTGCAGGACACGCTTCTTGGTGTTTACAAGATGACTCGTCGTGACAACTTCATTCCTATCGAACAAGTCATGCCCATCATGATGTGGGTCCCTGATTGGGACGGTATCCTGCCTGAGCCAGCCATTCTCAAGCCCCGGCCTCTCTGGACCGGTAAGCAGATTGTCAGCATGGCTTTCCCTCGTGAGGTCAACATCGAGAAGAAAGAAGATGACTCTACGCCAAGCAAAGACAATGACATCAAAGACAAGAGTCTGATGATCAAGGGCGGCCAGCTCATCTATGGTCAAGTTACCAAGAAGATTGTCGGTGCTTCGGCTGGCGGTGTCATTCACATTGTGTTTAACGAGCTCGGTTCTGACGCAGCTGTCAAATTCTTCAACTCCTGTCAGCGAATCTGCAATTGGTGGCTTCTACACTACGGCTTCAGTTTCGGTGTGGGTGACACCATTCCGGATCCCGGCACTTCTGAAAAGATTGCGTCCGAGATTTCAAAGTCCAAGGTCAAGGTTGAGGACATCATTGCGACGGCAACAAAGGATCAGCTTGAGCCTTTGCCTGGTATGACTATCCGTGGTACTTTCGAGTCCAAGGTTCAGAAGTTCCTCAACGAAGGTCGTGAAGGTGGTGGTACTGCCGCCCAAAACAGTTTGAAGGATTTCAACAACGTCGTCCAGACTGTCGTCTCTGGTTCAAAGGGTTCTACGGTCAACATCTCACAAATGGTTGCCCTCGTCGGTCAGCAAGCCGTGGAGGGTCAGCGTATTCCGTATGGTTTCAAGTACAGAACGTTGCCACATTTCTCAAAAGACGACTACTCACCCGAGTCTCGTGGTTTCGTCGAGAACTCTTACCTTCGTGGTCTCACGCCTTCTGAGTTCTTCTTTCACGCCATGGCTGGTCGTGAAGGTTTGATCGATACGGCAGTCAAGACGGCCGAGACGGGTTACATTCAACGTCGTTTGGTCAAGGCGCTCGAAGACGTCATGGTCAAGTACGATGGAACTGTCCGTAACTCGATGGGAGACATTGTTGAGTTCATCTACGGTGAAGATGGTCTTGACGGTGCTCATATCGAGAAGCAGTCGATGGATATCATCATGTCCTCGGAACCTGCCTTTGAGGCTGCATACAAGCTCGACGTCCTGACCACTGACCAGCCAGAGATTCCTGTGTGGAAGCTCGAGAGTTCTCCCTTGTTCCAAGGTGACGTCGACGTGCAACGAGCGCTTGACGAAGAGTTCGAGGCTATCAAGAACGACCGTGAATATCTTCGTGCAAACGCCAGCGAGGATGATCTTGAGAGTTTCCAGCTTCCGCTTAACATTGCACGCATGATTCGCTCTGCTCAAGCGAGGTTCGGCATCAACCCAGAAAAGGCTGCCAGCAACCTTCATCCCATCGAGACCATCAAGCAGGTCCGCGAGACTCTTGATCGCCTAGTTGTCATTCGTGGTACCGACGAACTTTCCAGAGAGGCTCAGGACAGTGCCACCTACCTTTTCAAGGCTCACTTGCGGGCACGTCTCGCTTTCAAGAAGCTTGCGGTTGAACATCGTCTCAACAAGGAGGCACTGAGCTACGTGCTGGGAGAGTTGGAGGATCGTTTCCTCAAGGCTGCTGTTGCGCCTGGTGAGATGGTCGGTGTCCTTGCAGCCCAATCCATTGGTGAACCCGCCACGCAGATGACGCTCAACACTTTCCATTTCGCTGGTGTGTCTTCCAAGAACGTTACGCTCGGTGTGCCACGTCTCAAGGAAATTCTGAACATTGCTGCAAACATCAAAACGCCTTCTATGCTTGTCCGTCAAGCAGACTCCAAGGCAAGTCAACAGCAGGCGAAGCTACTGCGAAGCACTATTGAACTTACAACCCTCCGATCACTGACGCAAGCCGTTGAGCTTTACTATGATCCTGACATTACATCTACGCTTGTCGAAGACGATCAGGACATGGTTGAGTCCTACTTCATCTTACCTGACGAGGACGAGGTCATCGAGTCGCAGTCCAAATGGTTGCTCCGTATCATTCTCGATCGCAAGAAGCTCTTGGATAAGAGTATCACCATTGGTGAAGTTGCCGGCAAGATCAAGGAAGAGTTCAAGCCCAATCTTGCAGTCATCTTTAGTGACGAGAATGCGGATGAGCAGGTCATGCGTGTCCGTTTCATCTGGGATCAGAATCTTCAGAAGGACGACGAAGATGAGGATGAGCGAGACGAGCGATGGATGCGCAAGCTTGAGAAGCATCTTCTTGACGACGTCACCCTTCGTGGTGTTCGTGGTGTTGAGCGTGCTTTCATTCGAGAGCACACCGTCACTGTCGAGAAGGAAGACAGGTCTCTTATGCACTCAAAGAACAACGATCTGTGCAAGGAATGGGTTCTTGACACTACCGGTACTTCCTTGGCTGAAGTGCTGGCCATTGAGGGTGTGGACGCAACTAAGACATACTCCAATTCCTTCATTGAAATCCTTGGAGTACTTGGTATTGAAGCAGCCCGAGCTGGTCTTCTCAAGGAGTTGGGTATGGTCTTGTCCTTTGACGGTTCTTATGTCAACCATCGCCACATGGCATTGCTTGTCGACATCATGTGCCAGCGCGGTCTTCTCATGGCTATCACTCGTCATGGTATCAACCGAAACGATACTGGTGCCCTGATGCGTTGTTCTTTCGAAGAGACTGTAGAAATTCTTCTCGAGGCTGCTGGTTTCGGTGAGCTTGACGACTGCCGTGGTGTTTCTGAAAACATTATGCTTGGTCAACTTGCCCCCATGGGTACCGGAGAGTTTGATGTTGTCATGGACAATGCCATGCTGCTCACCATGGTCGAGGACAACTCCAAGGCAATGGGCGCCGCTGCAGGCAACTACGTGGTTGGCGGTGCAGACACACCGTACCTCAACTCACCTACATATGATGGCAGTATTGGCCTTGGCTCTTATGACCAGGTGTCCTTCTCACCCATTGCTGCCGCAGGTGGCAGTGGTGATATAGGTGGCTTTACAGACTACGGAGGCACCTATGGTGGTGGCCTTAGTCCGTTTGATGGAGGCAGAAGTCCAGGCTCCGGCTTCACTGGCATGTCGCCGGGCTTCACTAGCCCCGTGTCGCCAGGCTTCTCTCCTACTTCGCCCGGCTACTCGCCTACTTCTCCAGGAATCGCCAGTCCTCGTTTTGCTGCTACATCTCCAGGGTACATGGCGTCTCCTACGTCGCCCCACTACTCTCCGACTTCGCCTCGCTATGGCTCGCCTACGTCGCCTTCGTACTCGCCTACATCTCCAGCCGGCTACTCCCCGACGTCACCTCAATATTCACCAACGTCGCCAAACTACAGCCCAACATCCCCCACGTTTATGGGCGGTGCTACATCACCCGCGTACAGTCCGACGTCGCCACAGTACAGCCCGACCTCCCCCCAGTACAGTCCCACAAGTCCACAGTACCAAGCAGGCAGCGATCGTCGCTCTCCCACATCTCCCACATCCCCTCAGTACAGCCCGACGTCTCCCCGATACTCGCCCACTAGCCCTGCTGGTGCCTTCTCTCCAACCTCGCCAAGATACAGCCCGACTTCTCCGGGTCCGGCGTACTCTCCCACGTAGGTTACCCACGGTCATAGTTGTAGACGACTTCTTTTGTTGTAGTATATGCTGACTTTGACGTAGATCTCCAAAGCAGTAGGCGGCTTGTTGATGTAAGGCTTCTTATTTCTTCATTGTTTTATATCGAAATCTGTTCTCTTCTTGGGATGATTTGGACGAACTCTTTACTGAAGTTGAGCAAGCTACCTTGGTGTCTGTCCGCTCTCTTGGTGAAAGGTTCGACTTAACTTCCTATCAACCCCATCACGGCTGGTCTCGTACGGCAGGTCGTATCTGCAAGCGGTCGTTCCTTTAACTAGGCTCACGTCCTTTTCAACACGTTCTGTTCGACGACTGATGGGTTTACCTCGCATGCGCCTCATTACAATGCTTTCTCGCGAAACCAAGTGTGTACAACAACAACACAACCCTTACTACCCAAGCTGCGACTTTAGCGGCACCAAAAATCTGCTCATCAACCACGCCACGAGATTGGACCTTTTTGCATACACACCCTAATTTTGAGGGTAGTATCGGCGTTTATTTTCATGGCTCTTGTCTTTGTCTTTCTCATTCCACTGCAAAAAAATATATATGCAAGGCGTTTGCGTGTGTGGGACTTGCTTTGCATTCCTGATATACACTCTAAAGAGGTGTTTGCGCTTTGATTCTTTATTGGTTTCTGCACTTTCATCACTAGAACGATCACAACATTCAGTAGCCCGCTCAAATCGCGCATTGGGGCTTTTTGTTTTCTTGTTAGCTGGAGAACCAGATTGGGGAGGATGCGAGATGGGGAGATGTTTGAAACGTCTGCATTACGAGCGGCGAGTTATAGTAGCAACTGCGTCGACGTACGCGATATGAGTTATAATAAGAAATTCACGAAAAGTTGGGAGAGTCTTTGTTTGTCCTGAGGTGTTGTGACATTGAGTGAGAATGAAGCAGCTGCCAATAACAAGCTATTGGTCATATGAAGTGATTGCGCAATTCGTTGCGGCGGAAGACCTTGAAAATTTGAATTCATTCAAAGCAGAACTGGGTGAAGAGAGACTGTGCCTTCTCATACTCATCAAGCGTCATTCATATGCAGATTGACTTGAGAAGCAAAAGTGGGGAAGTATCACGTGCACTGGCGTTGGTGGATTTTAGACGACGCTAGCGCGTCTTCAGCGAGCTACAAAACCCCGCCAAAATTATTTCTCTGTTCTGCAACGGCCTGCCTTGCCAAAGCTGCGTTTCTTTGCATACATTCAGACGCTCTTTACCGAGTTGTCCCAACGTGCAAATGAGAAATTCGGAGTAATCTTCACTTTTTATCATGCCCCCCTTCGAAAGAAGGGGAGCTGTACTGCTCGTAAGAGCCTGGCGTGACTCACGTCTGCACTCGGCATCAGAAAGCTCAGGGCCCAGAAAGCGCGTCTTTTTTTCTTGCTTCGGCAGGAGAGCGCGTGGAACTGGTGTCCCTATGGGAGTCGGTGCGAAGATTGTGTGTCTTGACCCGGTAGGGAAGAGGCGACACTGTAGTACAATACGCAGCGTACTTGACCTTGAGTAGCCCTTTGGGTGAAAAAGGGCACAGTATCATTCGATTCTGATTACTCTGGCGAGGCAGGCCGTTCACTCTTATTTTTTTTCTATGTAAGTCTGATTCTTCCAACGCATCATGTAGTTCAAGGATACTGCTAATGAAAAGTTTCATAATATGCTAGGACAAAATAACGTTCTGCGCCATGTTCCCCTACCCTCAGGTGATATGGTCTATCTTTTTCGCTCTGTCGAACTGTCTGTCACTCTATACATAATATCTGTTCGTAGCGTGAATTTTTGCCCACGCACCACATCGTCACCACTATGGATCATAAGACGGTGCTGGAACAACAGGACCCGACCGACTTTTGGTACAACGTCTACACGCTTCCGCATGTTTCCACTGAAGAAAGTTGTGGCACCGCCTTCCAGCTGTGCTTCGCCATCTTTGCCGACAGCATCGTTGAGGTATAAATGCAGGGTGAAGTATGAGCGCTCAGTACCATCAGGCGTCTCGTATGAGCCATCACAATGAGCTGCTCTAGTCAGTAGGTGTATTACGTCTACCTGATTCAAGACTCACGTTTGAAGTATTCGCCACCAACGTACTTGAGAAACCTTGCCCGTTCGTTCAGCCTAGTCAGTACCCAAGTCTCTCCCCGCCGCACAGGACCATTTCCCGTAACTTCTACCCAGTTTTGTAAAGTGTGGATTTCCGGTACAGATGGTGCTATTCTCGCCCAGAGTTTGTCCATAAGCTCCTTGTTGTCCCAGATGATGCGGCCGCACTTCCTTGTATCCTCATACATGGCCTGCATGCCACCACCTACATTCACCATTGCTCGCTCCCATTTACCGTCGGTTGTTGCCTCGGCTCCTTTGATCAAGGTTTCGCATTCTTCTTCGGTTAAGACGCCGTCTAGGACGACGGCCCAGGACTTTTCACATTCCGGTATTCCGGCTTCTTTGAAGTTGATCTTGGACTTTGTAAGATTGGGTGCTGGGCCCTCGAGGAAACCCGGAGGTAGTGTAGAAGATGGGGGTGGGGGTGAAGGCAGTTTGCTAGTGGTAGCCATGGTTGCTAGATGCCTGTGACTGCTTCGAAAAGGAGTGCGACACAAAAGCAAAGGCCGCAGCCGCATTAGGCTGCTCATCTTATATGTATAGGCCCAACAAGGCTGTAGATACACAGAAAGAAGTGTGTAAAGACTGCTGCCTGCTTCAGCCCCAGGGCCCTAGTGGCGTTGAACAACACAAGTGGTGGCCTATCACCGTGCCTGGCGAAGGTCTAGACATGACTCTTGAGGCTTTTCCGAACAGCACACAGCGGAAATCGAGGGCTTTCAGCGGCGCCTGCTTGGACGTCCCCCATGGTGCCCCTAGCTAGCGTATAAATAGCAACCAGCAAAAGAAACGGCATTGATCGCCAAGGAATACTCACCGCTGACGTCTGCTCACTACTACGTATTATACGGCTTGTCGCCCTCCTGACAACCGTTGTCATCCGAGCTCGCCGGGTACCACGGTCGTCAGCATGGGCATGGGAAATCACGTGAGGCATGGTACCTGCGTGGAGCCATCGTGTTTCAGGCCTTTGGCAGCAATGCCAACTCCCACAATGGATGCACAAAGATCAATGAAAGACGCAGACCTTATGTACTACACAGCATCAAGTCGCAAATGACGTGACACGAGGCTTCAGCTACTGCGACCCTCACCATCATACACGGCGTGAATCGACGCCGCACCGCAAGCAAGCCACTGCCGCTCGCTCCACCAACCGTTGTGCCAAGCTGGGGCCCCAACCTCACTCCTAATCTCCCATTCTTCACGCTAGGTTCAACGACGTGTCGACACGCGCAACCACTACGCCCGCACCTCTCCCAAGGGCGACCCCTCCCGTCGACCAGCTGCTGTCGCCTGTCTCGAGGTGCCACCTACCACCAACTCCCCTTCTACCCGACCATCCGCACATCTCCCGTCGTTCATGCAGCCTGCGCATTGCTAGTCAACCAAGAGCCGCAAACAAGCAAACGCATTGCGGGCTCTGTGCCCTTCACCAGACCCTGTGTCTATCGATAGTCTTCATTCTTCGTCCACCAGCGACACCTGTCGCGCGCCTCTCGCTACCACCCCATCCACCTATCCGCAGCCATGTCGCACCCTGATGACAAGGTCTCTATGGACTACGGTCCCGTCCGCAACCGCTTCCCGACGCTCTTTGAGGTGTTGAGCCGCAAGACGGTCGCACCTCTAGATCTCTTCTCCTTTTACATCTACATGCGAGACCAGCAGCGATCGGTCGACTACCTAGACTTCTGGTACGATGATCGCACCCAGGGGAGTTGCGATAAGCTAACAAACCACCAGGCTCGATGTCTCACAGCACTTGCAGCTATGCCGCCTTTATGTCCGTAGATTACATCGCAGTATGATTGAGGGAACACCCGATCTGGACAACCACAGGTATTCGAATTTTGCCATGGACAATGGTGGAGAAGGACCATCCAATGAAAAAGGCGACAACATGTCCGACCAGCGATTGTCCGCCTTCCTTCGCTCCGAACGTGGAAGTCCCAACCATTCGCCGCAGCACAGCCAAGGCAGCAACCAGACTGGCGACTTTCAAAGACCGAGTGCGCATATGTCCGAGACACCCGGTGATTCGAGCTCGCCTGGCCACAACTCATCTTTCGACAACACGCAGCCAGGGAGAGAGGACCTACGTGCATCGGCAGAAAAGATTCTCTACACATATCTGCTTCCAGGCTCAGAACGAGAGATTATCATTCCCCAGAGCATTTTGTCCGATGTCCAAGAAGCGATCGAAGGACCGGAGCAGCGTGCAGATCCCGAGCTCTTTGACCAGGCTAAAGACTATGTCTTCCAAGCGATGGAGCGCGATGCATATCCTGGGTTCCTGCAGAACAAGGGCCTTGGCAACCTTGTGCCTCAGAGCATGATGGTGCGCCTGATTGTGGGATTGATCAGCTTCTTCGCGGCCATGTGGACTTCGTTCATTCTCATCTTTCTGGACAAGTCAAGAGCTACACGGTGCTGGGTATGTAATGACGATCTTTACCTGGAAACAAGAGTAGACTAACGATACTTGCAGATCATTCTCCCCTTCACCATTGCTATATACCTGATATTCACCCACCAGTACATGCTCGACCCCATCATTGCCCTTGCGGGTTACAGCGAGTACACTTTCTTCGATTTCAACAAGATCAGGGAACCGTTTGTGAAGAAGACGCTCGCAAGACGCTCCCTGACGGTCCTGCTCATGTTCTTGGTAGTCACAGTAGCCCTGTGCTGCCTCTTCATCTTCGTTCCAGGCAAGCGCCTGTGATTATGACGGCCAAGTAGTCGTCTGGTTTTACTTTCGAATGTGTAATGTTTTTGCTTCCATTCTTTGGCGTTTTCATCTGCATGAAATGGATGGCTGCGGTGGCGGCTTGAAAGGGAGGATATGCAGATGTACGTCAAGTGGGCGATGGATAAGATACCCCCTCGCTCCGTCGATACACGACCTATAGCAGGACTTCCTTTTGTTTCTTTGGTTCGAGGCTTGTTTTTGATGTCTTCTGGTTATGGACAGCCAGTCTCCAGGTAGAGAGCATGGCGTTCTGGAGTTAGTACCAGGCATTCAGTTAGCAAGCTCAATGGATATACAACATCCGTAACAACACAATTATATCTGTAATTGCACGAGTGACGTGATGGCTTTGTGATATGCATGCACCCGCGATGAACGTTTGGCGAACCGTTAGCATGTGGAGATGGATACTTAGGGTGCATGCATGCCAAGGCGCAATGACGTGAACCCGGGCCGGGCTCGACGGCTTCAAGTGTCAACACCACGTGCATTGTCGGTGCAACTCGCGCTGCAACAGCTGCAATTCACCAGATCGCGATTGAGATTCCGTCTAACAGTTCTGTACACGTCCTCTGTTACCATATTCGCGGGAATTGCGAACTAGTAGCTCCCAGCTGATCCTCGAAACTACGGCCACTAGTCAAGTGGATTGCAACGACCAGCAAAATGAGCGGACCAACTGCTAAGAGCAAGAGAGGGCCGACGGTGCTTATGACCGATGCTCGCGACAACACTCCCAGAGCACCACGACCACCACAGCGACCCAGCGCTGTACAGAGGCAGAGCACCAACGCGCGACTCATCTCGGTCGACAACATTCTGCAGTACGCTTCCGACATCCCCAGCCAGCAACGACGAGGCCCGCCGGGCAGTCGACCTATGGTTCACACGCGCACCCCCAGCGGTCGGCACCCGCTCGACCCCAGGCTCTCTGGTCGCCTGATCCCTCAGCACATGCCGACGCGATCAAGCAAGCTCAGCGAAAAACTAGTCCTCCTACCCGAGACGGATGGACAAGAAGAGGAAGAGAAGACTGAATTTGACGACGACGAGTTCGACGGCCCACCTACCGACGAGGATCTTGCGAGACGGACAACAAAGGGCGGCCCCAATGATAAAAGCTATGCGGAGCGATTGCCCAAAGCCAGGAGAACGGACAAGCTCTCGCGCGTCACAGCCTACTGCACTACGCAGGCGTACAAAATGAAGGCCACTGCTCAGTTTGTCAAGGACCAACACCATGCGCGTACCAAGCTGTACGATGATTGTCTGTACACTGTGTATCATCTCCCACTCTTGCCAGGAAGCGACGGCTACCGAGTCCGCAGCAGCCCAGCGCTGAAGAGTCCGGGCGGAAAGACGGTGCTCGACGAGGAAATTGAGCGCAACGAGCAACGTGACCACCACGAGGGATACTTTGGCAACGAGGAAACCTATTTCGTGCGTGACGACCATGAACTAGACCACCCCTACAACCAAACGCTCGACCGCAGAGACTCGGCCGAGAACTCAAGAGTTGCGCCCAATGCGCTGAGTTTTGGCGAGATGTTTGTCTTTTCCTACGGCGTAGCGGTCTTTTGGAACTTTACCGAGAAGCAAGAGAAGGATATCCTCGCAGACTTGACCTTTTCCTCCACTGCCACTGGCGTCTCGCTCGCAACAAGGCCCTTAACCGAGTCCGACTTTGAGACGGAAGAATTCCACTTTGAATACAACCCGGAAATTCAACGCCCACGCGTGTACAACGATATGATTACTCTGAAGAGCGGCGACCATATGATCAAGTTGGCTATGAGCCACGCAATTGCTCAAAGCACGAAACTCAGCTTGTTCGAAGAAGGCATGAACAGAACTATGCTCGCAGCACAAAACGTACCGAAGCGTCTAGCCCTGACAGGCAAACTGGGAATGCGGAGAACAGACGTCGTCAAAATGATCGGCCAGCTCTTCACCAGTCGCGTTGAAGTGAATCTCTGTACGTCTATCTATCCAATCCTAAATTCCCCCCCCCCCTTGCTAACTTGCATCTCAACAGCCTCCAACATGCTCGACACCCCCAGCTTCTTCTGGGACGCAGAGCCCACCCTGCACCCCCTCTATACCGCCGTCCGTGAATACCTCGAAATCAAACCCCGCATTCAGGTCCTCAACGAGCGCTGCCAAGTCTTCCTCGACCTCGGCGAAATCCTCTCGGACTCCATTAGCGACCGCAAAATGACCAAGATTACCTGGATCATCATCGTGCTCATTGTACTCAGTATCTGCATTACGTGTCTGGAGGTGCTGCTGCGGTTTGCCATTTTGCAGAAGGGAAAGATGAATGTGCCGGTTTCTGGAGGTGGAGTGGGGAGCTTGAATGCGGTCGAGAGGATGAAGGGGATGGGACCGCCTGCATATGCTGGGCCTGGGTTGCTGGCTGCGAGGGGGTTGGTTTGGATTGGGGGTGGAGTTAAGAGTTTGGTTGTTGGGTAGTAGATGTGAATTCGTGAGATAATACTGATATTTATTGATACGGCGTTGGTGTTATGTGGAATACAATAAGGAATGATGTAGGTATCATTTAGTATCTTGGGGAAGACTTACAACTCGTCCGCTGGCTTTTTGGCTGGTAAAACATAGCGAAGGGCGTTTAGGTTGTATTTTATTTCTTTACATTCTGCACATTATAATAGACCGGTTGTGCTACTCAAGTACCACGTCTGTTTTCTCTTTGCCTAATTTCTCGGAGTCTACTCAGCGTGTGTAGGTGTAACAACAATACACACATTCTCAATCCCTATACAACCCCGCCTCAATTCCAACCCCATAAGCATATATTCCTCGAGTCCAAATCGGAATATATACTAAGTAGTCGGTATCATATCCACCCATTGTTTTCTTCCTTCAAAATATGGAAAAATACAAGGTAAGGTACATAATCATACTCCTCTCCCCCTTGTGTTCTTGTTCAAAGAAACCGCACTTGGAATCACTCTATAACACGCGGAAGATGAGGGAAATACACTATACCCAACTCCCTTTTCTCACATCACTTACCTATCAGCGATCTCTTGATACTCTTTACAAATCTTCTATTCAAAACTAAATATTCCACTACGTGTACTACTTCTTTCCGTTAACCTACACCGTATCACTATACCCTCACATCCTGTCCGTTGATTTAATTAAAAAAACCAGGGGAGTAGTGATATCTAACCTATGTATTTGTTCTTTTCCTATCAATAACTGTTTAGAGGATAGGATAGAGAACGATAATAGGTCTTTGTAAAGGAAAAAAAGTGTTGGGTTGTAACAGACTCGTCTCTTTTAAGGTGTTTCTTGCTTGATGTGTATTTGGGACGTGTAAGGTAGTTATGCGAAAGGAAACAATGAAGATGGGTGTGTAAGAGTGAGATTATTATAAAGGGTGGTTGATTTTTTGTATTTGGGTGTAGGAAAGAGGAGAGGGTGGAGGATGGGAGGCTACAAGGTATGCTGTGTACGAGTTGGAATACGTTGTATGTAGTTGAGGACTAAGAGATGAGAGCTTCTCTGGTTATAGGTTGTATGGGGAAGGGAGTATAGAGATTGTGTGTTGGGCTGGTTTTGTAGAGACATATAATCATCAGGTAATCCGAAGACCAACAGAGGAAGCAGTGAGGTAGAAAGAGAATGTGTAGTATGATATTAGAGAAAGAGGATAAGAGTCTTTGGATATAACAGTAGGATGAAAAAGGAGTGATGTGAATCTAGCCACAAGAACTCCGTAATGTTCAGTTTAGGTTATAGGGCATACCCAATACCAATTTCATCAACCTCCACCATTCTACTCTGCGTCCACCGCAAACTTCTTCAAATCCTCCATGGCCACTCCCCTCAAAGCCTTCTCATTTGTAGCCTTGAGCACAACCTTGGGCACCTTCTTATCATCGGGTCCCGTCCGCGCATCAAACGCTTCCTTCCACCGACTCACACACAAACACCACTTGCAGCCATCCGTCAGCCCCACCTGGCGCAAATCATTCCCACGGGCCGCCGAAAAGTCCAGAAACTCCTTTGAAACAATGCCCGCAATGGCATGGTTACCCGCATCCGACGGTGGCACCTCGCAGTATTCAGTTCGCGTGAAGCCCGTTAGCGGTTGAGTCGAGTGTAGTGCGAGGGGCTGTTTGAAAACTATACATCTCCCCCCAAAAGAGCCTGGTTAGCAAAAAAAACGTATCCATCTTTTTCTCGTCAATCGTGGGAAAATTCTCCGCAAAGAAGGGTAATGCATGAAACCCGCCCCTACACCCCTCCCCTTTCGCTCAACCTTGGAACGAAAAATCCCTGAAACACGCGGTGCCTGACAATCACACAACAACAACCGCCCCAAACCCTGTTTCATACAAAATGAACCAAAAAGGGGGGCGGGCCACAGCTCTTTTCTCCCCCCCCCCATGCCCGGAAATAAAATAAAAATCCAGGCACAAAAACCGGTCGGGGGTCCAGGCGCATTCCTTTACCCCCACCCAAGGGAGGGGGAGGAGTCGATACAGAGAGAGAGTGTGTGTGTGTGGGAAAGAAGGGAGTAGGGGGGAGGGGGATCCAAACTCTTCTACATCCAATAAATTCAAACATACCATTCAGCGCCATCTTCGCCGTATCCTTTGTATCCTCCTTCCCACTCAACACACCCTCCCACTTAATCTGCACGTCGTGAACGCGCGCGTACTCGCGTTTACTCGGCGAGCGAATGAGATTCGACAGTAGTGTGCGTAGTATGCGCATCAGCCACACACAGCAATAATGGAGAAAACCGAAAAAAAAGAGACGTCAGAAAGAAGGGAGAAGTTGGAAATTCCAAAGTCCAGTTCTGTTTAACTGTTTGGGCTGTGTCGATGTGTCAAAGGAAAAGAATCAATGATGCTCAATAATTGCGTCACTCTCTTCTCCTCCCTTCTCCCTTAGTGCCATCCGGTTTCGTTCGGTACGCATGTAGGGCTGAGAAATCCAACCACCGCCTTCCTTCCCTCCCCCCCCCCGGCTCCACTAAG
>NW_014575267.1:0-81345 GCF_000527765.1 Bipolaris victoriae FI3
CCCCCCCCCCCCCCCCCCCTTCACACAATCTAATCCAGCCCTGTATTTCCTCCCTGCTTCTCAACTTCTCCCCCATCTGCATCAAACCCATCCATCCCATCCATCTCCAACAAAAATTCACTTCCAACCTCACTCAAAACATAATATACATCCTTCAACATCACCATAAATCAAATTCCACATTCACCTCCTACTACACCAACCAATCTCTCATAAAAATGTCTACCCCTTCCTCATCCTCAGCCCCTCCCCCACCACCTCGCTGCCCCTCCTGCACCTCCCTCCTAACCACACACGACCCCGCAACCCACGAGATCCGCACCTGCGCCACATGCTTTGTGCGACTCCGGTGCACAGAGTCTCTCTGGGGCCGCATGACGAACGAGGAGATTACATTTTTCCCGCGGGTGCTGGATGATGAGGATTTGAATAGTGATGGTGATGGTGATGGTGATGGAGAGGTGAAGGAGGAAGATATAGTGATTGAAGACCAGAGGGAGCAGAAGAAAGCGAGAACGGGGACGGGGATATTTTCGTGGGTTGTTGGACGGAGGTGAGAATGAAAAAGGGGGGGGGAAAGGGTTTTTGTAGAAATAAAAAAAAAACCAAAAGTTTAATAACCAAAATAAAAGTTACAAGTACCTTTGGTGTGAACATATGTGGATGTTGGTTGTTTCTTTCCAAGTAAAAGGTGTTGGCATAGGATCGTCCTTATGCATTCGGACATAGTATCAGAAGAATACTCTTAATTCCATTTAGAACAAAACTTCTACGAATTGTCCCCTGGTAACGTATGTGTGATATTGCCCCCCTTTCATGATTGAGAAAAGATGAGAGAGACATGATAGTAATGATGATGATGGGAGCTCGAAGCTCTCGCATACCCGCTCCACACCTTCCTGAATATGCGCCTGTTTCCTTCCAACGGTTCGATGGATACGAGCTATTTGCTGATAAGCTCGTATATGGAACTTATGAGACGGATCCAGTGGGCTGGGAGGTTGTAGTCCTTGTACCCACTTTCTACTCTTGCGTGACATGCTCTTCTTGTAGATATTCTTGAGCTTGAAAAAGCACACGTTGAGTTGTCTTTCCCCTTTCTCCTCTTGGCATGCTGAGTGTCTTTACAATTCCCTCTTGGCACGCCCTCTTCTGTACATCTGATTTAAAAGTCCTTGAAACTCTCTTCCCACCGGTCACTCAATTCCTTGGTATATGGTTCTCTGTTCTCTGACTCTGGCTCATACTCGTCAAAATTCCGCGTGTCAGCTGGGCCCCGTAGGTGTGGTACTATAGGACCTTGGGTTTCGCGGTTATATATCTTCTGCCAGTCAATGTCTTTAAACCACTCATGGTCCTTGACACGTTGAGCACCACCAGCGACATTTCCCAGACGCTTAGAGGTGTCGACGGTGCAGAGGCCAGAGATAAGATCCCGTGCAGTCGGTGACATTGCAGACGGAAAGCGGACGCGTCCTTCTACAATTCTACAAAAAAATTAGCATAAACCTCATATTCTCGTATTTTGAAACATACTGTTCGTAGATCTTCATAGGATTCTGATCCCAGAAGGGCGGTTGCCCAACGAGGAATTCGTACACAAGGATGCCAAATGCCCACCAATCGACTGCTGTGCCATGGCCTGATATTCCGTCAGTGGGGTACCAATAGCATGTGTGGTGCAGATCGTACCTGTATTACGAATGACCTCGGGAGCCAGGTACTCGGGAGTACCACAGAGCGTGTACGTCTCCCCTAGGCGAGCTGTCAGTCTCCACTCCCCCCATGCGACCAATGACGTAACTTACTGTTGTCTACCTTTTTCGCAAACCCAAAATCTACCAATTTGAGATGACCCTCTGCGTCTATGAGGATATTCTCTGGTTTTAGATCACGATATGCCACGCCCTCGCGCTCGTGTAGAAACTCCAATATCAGCACAATCTCAGCAGCATAAAACTGCGAAGTGGGCTCGTTGAAGCGCCGTGCTCTTCTCAGATAACTGAAGACTTCGCCGCCAGGGCAGTAGTCGAGCTGGTTTAGTTGTTAGCGATTGCCAACTCTTGCTCGTATATGCGACTACATACTACCATGTAGAGCGAATCGAGTGACTGGAAGCTGGCGACCATGGTGGTTATGAAGGGGTGGCCGGCGACCTTTGCGAGGACATTGCGCTCGTTTCGGACGTGCTCGACTTGTTTGAGACGAATGACTGAGACGAGGCGGTCAGCGGCAGCGCAGTGGTCACTTGTTGCGGGGCGTGCATACCGTCCACCTTGCGTAGAATCTTCAAAGCAAAAACCTTGTTCTCGTCGCCGGGCTTTGCGTCCTTGAGTCGCACGAGCCAGACGCGCGCAAAGGTGCCGGTTCCGAGCGTCTTGATGAGCTCAAAGTCTTCCTCTCGCAGCACTTTTGACGAGTGGCCGACGGGCTTCTTCTGAGGGTCAATGTCGATTTCCTCGGGGGTGAGGGTGTGCTTCTGAGCCTCCCACAGCGCCAACTGCTGCTTCTCCTGTTCGCGCGGCTTGTCCATGGCCGAGTCGGTACGGTCGTGCAGGGGACCGGAATGGGGCGGTTCTTTCTTGTCGCGATGGTGGTGCAGCGGGTGGAGCATGTTTTTGAAGGCAGTCGCCATGGCGATGGGGGGAGCTAGCTCTTGGCCGCAGTGGGCGAGGAAGCCAGGAGCGAGGGGATGAGGGAATTAGGGAGCGGAGAGGCGGGTTCCGTTCTTGTGGCAGGGCTCAGTAGCAGAGGCACCACATGGCAGACACGGGCAGTCGGCGACGGGTCAATGGCAGTGTTTGCGTGGATGGTGGGCAAACGGGGCAGGAAGCGTGGATGGAGGGCGGGCCTGGGGTTAGGCAGAGCAGCCAGGCAGGTGGCAGAGCACAATCATGGGCCTTCCTTGGTGGGCGCTGGAGAGAGATGGGGTGGGATAGGATGGGCACGAGGGAGCGGGCGCGGGCGCGACAGGAGGATAGCGGGGGTCCTAGGACGAGGGCATTGCTGCAAAAGATGACGCACCGGGCGTGGGGAACATGCAACACTCGCCGGCCGAACCCTGGTGGGCTCTGCGAATAGCGAATACACGCCCTGCCCTGCCTTGCAAGTAAGCCGGCCCGCTGTGGTCCAGTCGTCTTGGCCGCTTGCAGTATCCCTTTGTTCGCCCCAGCCCACGCTACCCGCCGGCCCTGGCCTGGTTGCTGTGCCCAACTACTTGCGGTACTTGCTACATGTGTAATACGCAAATAGAGCATGCTCTGGCAACACCAGCCGCCGTGGGGTAGCAATAGGCGGCATCCGGGTCTCGCTGGCAGCTGATGTCTTGCGGCTTACCGTAAGCCGCCCTGAATCATCCGACATGCATGTGCATGAACCACGGTACGTACGCTGCAAATAACGGCTCGTCGCATTCACACTAAACTCGACAAACTCCGCGCCCGACGCTGCTCTCGGCGTGCTTGCCGGCCTTCAAATTGATACCGCTACTTCACATGCAGGGCTCTACCCGCCCCAACTGCCGCCATGCACAAATGCCTATATATATAACTCTGATCCAAAAGCTCTCCTTCTTGCCCAGGCCGCGTAAATCGCCTTAAAGTGCCCATGTGGCCTGCACCTTCTCTTGACCTGCGCCAGTTCCCCACCCCAAACGCCAATGTGTTGCAGGCTCAATCGAGTATTTCTACACCTTGTAGTCGTACAATACAAATAATCCTTTCCCTGTCCGCTCAGCCGCTTGCCCGCGTGTTGAGAATGAGGGCAACAATCAGTCTAGTCCAGTCAGTACATGAGCAATCGTGCAGTCTGCATAGCGCCGTCCTTGTTGCACGCGCGCGCTGACCATGTTGGCGTGTTCTGGCTTGGGAGACGTACCCGTAAAGACCCAAGACTTCTGCGAAAATGAGAATGAGCACCATGCCGACAAAGATTCGCGATTGGCTCATAAAGGAACGCACGCCCTGCTGCAGTTAGCCTTTCTCTCTCTTTTCCACCATCTCTTAACAACTGGACATACAGCGTCGCCCACAATTCCGATGGCGTATCCTGCAGCCAGACCCGACAAACCAACTGACAATCCGGCAGCCATGTGCATGAATCCAGCATACAGCGAATACGTGTTGTTGGGCGGGGGCTTGATGTCGCTGGCGATGAGGACGGATATGACGAGTGAGTAGACGGCCAAGATACCCGACATGACAATGGGGATGAGCGACTGGCCAAGTTAGATGAAGCTTTCTATGGGCGGACACAGGGCGGCGCACCTTCATGATCAGGTCTGGCCTGTATGTTCCGATACCAGCAATGCCGATGCCAGCTTTGGCGGTGCCATAGGCAGCTCCGGCGCCTGCTTCGATTAGCTCCTGTGCAGCTTGACTACGCGTCCCGGGGGTGGCATACATCCAAAGATCATCTAGGCGAGGTTGGTACATTAGTCGGCCAGCTGCAACGGGGGCGAGGAGCTACTCACTGCAAACGCGATTCCGCTCTGCATGGCTGTTAGCTATGAAGTCATGACACGGGCGCGGCCGGGGGCACTCACCATGCCAAAGAAAGGCGCGAAGCTCGGGGCGAGCTCGTTGGAAGACATGGTGCCTGTGATGCTCGCGACAGAGGGGGATGGATGGAGGGTTGTGTAGGCGTGGGTCGTGGTGGTGGAGGCGTCGTCGGAGACAGCTGGGATGCGGCCAGGCGGTTGGTGAGGAGGGCTCTGGATGCCAAGCGCATGCCGATCCAACACCTGCACCACCGCCATTCTCCCCAACGTCGCGAGCTGCGAGGAAAGCCGGCCAGCGCCCCCCTCCCCCCTCAGCCAACGCTACCCCATAGTCGACCTGCAACCCCCATCCTGCCCGCGCCACACCTACCACTCGCCAGCTGCCGCCGTTTTTATCCTCACCACGGGCTCCTCGCACCCGCTGCCTCCCCCTCCCCCCTCGCTGGGCGGCTTGTTCCCTCAACTGCCGGAGCGGTGGCCCTGTTGACCCTTCTCTGCAACACCCCGCCGCCCTGTCCACGCCCACACCCGCCCTCGCTCGCCAGCACGCCCTCGTTCAAGTGAAAAAACAACAAGCGTGACTTGCCGCCGTGCCCATCAGTCGCCTCGACTCGTGCGCCCCCTCGTGCCGGCTCTGCTGCCCCGGCCACGCCGCCGAATCCCTTGTATCAAAAAGCCCTCGTTCACGTCCACCGCCCGCCAACGCCCACCGCCTCGCCCCAGCAGCGCTGCGAATGCTCGCGACAGGCTAGATCCGCTGTAGATTGAAGAGACATGGCCGACTACGGCAACCAGCAGCGGCCGGACTATGCGCGCGGCCAAACCCATGGCCAGCCCTCGGGCGCAAGGGAAACCGCCTTCACAAATATCTTCGGCGCCAGCCCGTCCATGGCCGGCCGCTCCCAGACCATGACATCGCAGTCGCACAGGAACATCCCCGACCGCGCTGCCACAATGTCCAGCCAGACGGCCGACATGATGCAGCGCGCCCCGCCAATTCGCCAGCCCGTCAACGGCTACGATCGTCGTCCTCACCCACAGTACGATCAGCGCACGGGACCAAGTCTCGGAGAGCAGCGCCCCATAGATCCGCCGAATGCTTATAATCGCCCTATGCCAAACGGTTACGGTCAGCACCCGCGATATCCTGACGGGCAACAGCAGCAGCAGCAGCAGCAGCAGCGCCAGCCGCAGCCTCAGTACCTGCCACAGCCCCTTCGCCCTGAGCGCCAGCCATACGGCCAGCCCCAGCGCTTCGACTCCCGCATCTCTCCTCCTGGCCAGCCCCCTTACAACAAGCCCATTCCCAATCGCTTTCCCGGCGGTCCAGGTCCTGCAATGAATTCGGATCCTTACCGTTCACAATCACTTGCCTTGAACCCACGACCACAGTTCAACCCTGGTGGACCATCCCATCCGTCCCCCGCAAACACGTTCCGTCAGCAGCCTTATATGAACCACATGGCCAGGACTACAGCACAAGGACGCGTGGTACCAGAACGGCCCGATGAACGGACAATGTCCATGACCTCGTACACAAGGGATCCCGAGTATACACAGACAATGAGCGGTAGAATCATACCAAGTCGAAGGCGAGAATCTGGTGAATCTGAGATGTCAAGTGGACCGCACGGTCACCCCCAACACCCAAACATGGGACTGCCGTCCAATCCTAGGAGTGTGAGCCAAGGAAGCATGTCGAATCAATCCCGCTCAATGTCCATGGCATCCACAATTGTGCCTCCTTCGGAGCGTACCAGCACTATGACGTCCATTAGCTCTCGCCCAGACTCATCTCAAACACTTGGAAGCAACTCCAGCAACAATAGGACTTCCAACCAGTCCATGACTTCGCTCGTCCCCGCGCAACAAGCGCCTGCTGCCCAGCGACGGGCACCTCTGGTCTACCCTGCCCTGCTATCTCGCGTTGCCGATACCTTCCAAGACCGAGTGGTTCTTTCTGACAAGGAAAAAGATGGTCTTGTTTACAAGAGTGCTTTTACGGGTGCAGATGCAGTTGATCTCATCTCTTTCATTATCAAGACTACCGACCGTAATCTAGCGCTCCTCTTGGGCCGGTCCCTTGATGCGCAAAAGTTCTTCCACGATGTTACGTACGCGCACCGCCTGCGAGATTCGACGAACGAGATATACCAGTTCCGTGAGACCATGGTGGAGGACAAGTCTGAGATCAACGGAGTCTTCACTCTATTGACCGAGTGCTACTCTCCCACATGTACACGTGACCGTCTGTGCTACTCAATTGCATGCCCACGCCGTCTGGAGCAGCAAGCCCGTCTCAACATGCGCATTCAACCCGGTCTCAAGCGCGAGGAATCCAGAGCAAGTTTGCACGAGGAAAAAGACCAAGAAGAGCAGAAACTGTGGATTAATACCGTACCAAAAGAAATTTCGGACAGTGTGTCGGAGAAGGAGCAAAAGCGACAAGAGGTCATTTCCGAGCTTATGTATACTGAGCGCGATTTCGTCAAGGATCTCGAGTACCTTAGAGACTTCTGGATGAAGCCCCTGCGCAACCCCGCGATATCACCAATTCCCGAGCACCGCCGCGAAAAGTTTGTCCGTACCGTCTTTTCCAACTGCCAAGAGGTCTACATGGTCAATTCCCGCATGGCCGAGCAACTTACCAGACGCCAGCAAAAGGAGGCTGTTGTCCGAAACATTGGAGACATCTTCCTGGAATTTGTACCTCATTTTGCGCCATTCATCAAGTACGGTGCTAACCAGCTCTTCGGTAAGTACGAGTTTGAGCATGAAAAGCGCACCAACCCAGGCTTTGCCAAATTCGTCGACGAAGTCGAGAGGATGAAGGAATCAAGAAAGCTGGAGCTCAACGGTTACCTTACTAAGCCAACCACGAGGTTGGCCAGATATCCACTGCTTTTGGAGAACATTGTCAAGTACACCGCGGATGACAACCCGGATAAAGAAGATATTCCCAAGGTGATTAGCATCATCAAAGACACGCTATCAAAGGTCAACATCGAGTCCGGCAAGGCAGAAAACCACTTCAACCTTATGCAGCTCAACAAGGATCTCAAGTTCAGGCAGGGTGAGTTTGTCGATTTGAAGTTGACGGATGAGAATCGACAGTTGGTATTCAAGGGCACATTGAAGAAGACCCCGACTGAAGCTACTGGCGACATTACTTGCTACCTCTTCGACCATGCTGTTTTGTTGGTGCGTGCGAAGACTGTGAACAAACGTGAGGAGCAAAAGGTCTACAAGAAGCCAATACCTCTGGAACTTTTGGTCATCACGCAAATGGAGGAAGTTAACCCTAAGCTGGGCATTGCAAAGAGACCTTCAGCAAACTTGATTGCTGGCAAGGCCATTGCTGCGGCAACCCCAAAGAACAACGATCCCAAACAGCAAGGCTACCCCATTACCTTTAAGCGTCTTGGAAAGGGTGGATATGAACTGACTCTCTTTGCGAGCACGCCAATCTCCCAGCAAAAATGGATGGAGCACATTGATTCACAGCAGCGAAATCTGAGGGAGCGCAGTAACATCTTCACCAAGACTATCATCCACGAGGGACCCTTCTCCCTCAACTCTCCTACTACTATCCGGGTTACCTGCGCTGTTCCTCTGGGTGAGTACATATCAAGTTTGACCAAGTCAAATACTAACATGATGCAGATGGTGGTCGCAAACTGGCCCTTGGAACGGACAATGGTGTATTTATTGTGGAGCGCAAGCCAAAAGATGCCTCGATACGTCCTCGTCGTGTACTGGACTGCAAGGGCGTTACCCAGATCGAAGTTCTCGAGCAACATGCTATTGTGCTGGTCTTGGCCGACAAAACTCTATACTCCTACTCGACCGATGCCCTGGAGCCTGACGAGTCGCAAGCCATGGCCAAGCGTCCCCGAAAGATTTGCCATGCCAACTTCTTCAAGGCTGGCATTTGCCTGGGCCAGCAATTGGTCGCTGCGGTCAAGACGTCGGCGCTGTCGACTACAATCAAGGTATACGAACCCAAGGAGCAGATGAGCAACAAGAACAAGAAGTCTGGTTTCGCAAAGATGATGCTATCAACAGGTGGCGCCGATCAACTCAAGCCCTACAAAGAATTTTACATTCCTACGGAGTCGACGTCCATTCATTTCTTGCGTTCCAAGCTCTGCGTTGGTTGCGCACGTGGTTTTGAAGTCGTCAGTCTGGAAACACTCGAAACGCAGTCACTTCTTGACCAGGCCGACACATCCCTCGACTTTGTTCTGCGGAAGGAGAACATCAAGCCAATTCACATTGAGCGCATGGCAAGCGAATTCCTGTTGTGCTACACAGACTGCTCATTCTTTGTCAACCGCAACGGCTGGCGAGCACGACCAGACTGGGACATCACCTGGGAGGGTACACCGCAGGCCTTTGCCATCTTCAACCCATACATCCTTGCTTTTGAGCCTAGCTTTATTGAGATTCGGCATATTGAGAGTGGTGGTCTTGTGCACATCATCACTGGGAAGAACATTAGGTGGCTACATACATCAACAAGAGAGGTACGTCGTTTCGATTCATGGATCGCTGTGGAAACAAAAACTAACAGATCCAGATTTTATACTCGTACGAGGATGAATTCGGCACCGATGTCATTGCCAGCCTGGACTTTTGGCAAACCGGAAACGCAAAGCAGTCACTTGATGTCCCACACGGCTCCGAAAAGAGCTAGACGCAACGATATAATCAGTAAAAGAAATTTAGCGTCAAGTTCTCTGTTCTCAAAAATACGATGCTAAATGAAGTGGCGGCAGACGTTTACGCAGTTCATCTGCACTGTAACCGACGCTATTGCATTCAATCAAGGCTACTACTGCGCAGTCTCGAGCATGAAACCCAGAGAGAGAAAGAGAAAAAAGAGGAATCGAGCCAGGCAAAGCATGACAACTGTTGCCTTGGTTGAGCCGCGGATCGGTGATGGCAATGGAAGGGGAGGAGGTCAACGGGGGACGGGGGCGGAGGAGGTTCACTTCATTCATACTTCTCTTCCTTCACAACAACTTTTGTCCCTTTTTTTTCTTGTCAAAGGAAAGAGAGAGAAGGGGGGCAAAGAGAGCATTTGTATCATATTAGACTAAAGGGGGCGGACTGTGCTTGAAGTTTTTTTTTCTCGTTCGCTTTTCTTGGAAACAAAGACATCCGTTGCCGCGGTTTGTGGGAAGTAAGGGAAAGTAGGGAAGGGTAGGGAGAGGAAAGATTTTTTTTTAGGAAAAAAGAGTAGTTGAGGATCGAACGCAGCTTTAATTTGAAGAAGCGATTCAGCGAACTTTTTGGTCTATACCTTTGCGAACTATCTTTTTTTTGGTGGTGGTGGTTTGTTGTTCTTTTTGAGGTGTAGTACTTGAGCAGGGATCGGGTGAGGAGGATTTATCATTGGTTCCGGAGATTTTTTTCCCCATCCACGCCGTTAGCGATATGGATTTGGCAACGTGGGAGGGGGGTTTTTTTTTGTATTCGTTCTTGTTTCGATATCGGTCCGATACCCACTGATTTTTTTTTGATTTCGGTTTAAAACAATAACGAAGCGCGGAGTGGGGTGGAGGCACGGGAAGAGGGAGAGAGGGATGTTTAAACAAATCGAGTCGAAATATTTTGCATGCAAATTCGAATATTTAGGGTTTTTTTTTCTTGTTTAAGTCGGACCGCGTGCCGTGTGAATGTTCCAAGTACAAAGAAGAAAAAAAGATTATCAGTATACTAGCATTTTGTTTGGAAGGGGGGAAACGAGGGGTGTGGAAAGCCGCAGTTACCGCAATAGTAACGAACTTTGGAGATACGTGTTTCCACGAAGCTGGTCACACACACACACCCGTCCCCGTCCGTCTCCACATCCTTACCCATGTCACCACGAATCCCAGCCCCCCGCCCACTTAACAAACCCTAGGTTTCAGACAGTGGAGATGACTTTCGCCACGCTAGTACGCGGGGTCATTATCGTTTTCCCGCAAAGTCCACCGTGTCTACTGGAGTTGGCTACCGCAATACTCATTTACTTGGTTTTAGGTGATTCGGAATTTGTGCAAAAGGGAAAAGAGAAAAGAAAGGAAAGATGGCGCCAGGTATCATGTGGGTCTCATCGCGAATTACGTATCCGGAGCGGCTTTCGGTGGATAAGTATTCGGATTGGTATGAGAATGTATGCGTTTTTTCTTGTCTTCCCACGCCCACTTTCTCGTTTTTATGCTTTTGCTTGCAAAATTGAATTGTTTGAAGGAAGAAGAGTGGTAAATGAACTGGTGTTAAGAAGCTGACGCTGAATGTGCTGTCTAGGATCATATCAAAGATGTCCTCAAATTGCCTGGTGCTGTAGCCGCAGTGAGGTACCAAGCTATGGAACGCCCAGTAAAGGATGGAGGGGAGGAAAAGACGTATAGTAGTGAGATGCCTTGGTTGGTAAGTTTTCTTGTCGCTTTATTCACGTTTGTTTGTTTGCTTTTCGTTTCGTTGTCTGTGACACGTAAAAATACGGCAAGTAGCTATATCACACGTTTCTCATGCGAACATGGCGAGAGGTTTTCCTTGTCTTTGGGAATTGGGTTCTAAGTAATCAACAGGTAGTCTACGAACTCCCGGACATGGTGGGGTTTCGCGAATCGGACGGGTTCAAGGATATCGCTCAACGCAATCCGCCGACCAAACAGGAAATTGAGACTATCTACGAGAATGTGCAGTTTTCTGTTCGGTTCTACGAGCAAGTGCAGATTTTTGAGGGTGAAAAGGCGAAGGAGAATGGTACGTTTTCTCTCAATCTCATTTCATCTCACGTGAGATGGAAAAAACAAGAACTGGGTCGTTTTGTTCCCATTGCAGCTTCATTCGTGGAAATATGAAGAGAAGGAATTACCATTCTAAACGTATGATTTAGGCCCCGCAAAATTCATCATTTCGGGCGCTCTCGAGCCCCCCTCCGACACCGCTTCCACCGCCGATTTTGACAAATGGTACCGCGAAGAGCATATCCCCCTGCTCTCCCGCATGCCGGGCTTCATTCGCTCACGGCGCTACGAGGTCAAGACTGCGTACACGCTCAACCAGCTTCAGCCCTCGGATGATATGGGGAAAGTGCCAAAGTACTACGCGCTGCATGAATTTGCGAGTGAGGAGCTGCCGTGGAAGCAGATTGAGGAGAGCGTGAGTACAGAATGGTCAAAGAGAGTTATGGGGAGTGTACAGAAGGCGGAGGGGGGATGGTACAAGGTTAAGAGGGTTTATCCTGAGAGTGAGTGGGGAAGTGTGGGAAATTAAGTATGATGATGTGCCAATTCCAATACGAAATGAAGAACTTGATAAACTGTATTTACATGTCTCACTCCTTCCTCAACAATGCCAAATGCCCACCGGCACTCACAGTATCACCCGGTTTCACAAGTACCTTCTCGACCTGGATCTTGCCCGCTTTAGCCACAGACTCGGGTGTCTTGACTGCGATTTCCAATTTCATCGCTTCGAGAATGACAATCTGACCACCCTATTAGCACGACTGTTGCAGATGCAAACAAGACAAAAGAAATTAAGACTGTAACTTACCACCGTCGCCTCCCCAACCACATCCCCCTCCTTAACCTCGACCTTCCACACATTAGCATCAACCGGCGCCTCCACACCCACAATATTGGGGTTATCCAGCAACTTCTCCACCGTCCCCTCATCAACCCCACTCTCCGCCTTTTCCCTTCTCCACCTCTCCAAACTCTCGTGCTCCGCCTTATTCATCTCCTCCTGCGCCTCCGCCTGCTTCTCCCTAATCGTCCTAACCTCCTCTTTCGTCTTCTCCAACACATCATTATGCCCCGCCATATCGAACTCAACCTCTTTGTACTCCCACTCGTACTTTCCCGCGCGAAACCGTCCTAGTAACTCATCCAGCTCCTGCTCGTTAACTTGGTAGAAGGTGAGAATGTCAAAGTCGCGGAAGATCCAGGGTTTGCCGTCGAACCCGGGTTTGTAGGAGTAGTAGTCCCAGCAGGGGACTGTGCGTCCGGTCATTTGGTAGCCGCCTGGTGAGTCGACCGGGTAGATGGACATACAGCTTCCAGCCCAGCCGACGGTGCCTTCGGGGGTGAAGACGCGGCTGGGATTCATCTTGGGTGCGGAGATGCGGTGGCGGGGGTCGACGGGGAGGGAAACAGTATTGCCGCAGAAGAAGCCGACGACGACGGCCATGAATTGGCCAGTGAGGTAAATCTGTTTGAGTTGCTGGGGGGTTAGAGCGTTGTTTTTTGCTACGAAGGCGAGGTTGTCCGGGAGGTAGGGGGCGTGTGGGCGTTGATTGGTCATGTAGCGTTGGGTTGCTTCGTCTTGGAGTTTGGACTCGAAGGAGATGGGGAGTTTGAAGACGCGAGTGGGAACTTTTGTGCTTCGGAGGTCGCCGAGTTGGGACTCGATGGACTGGAGGTGGGCGATTAGATCTGCTCGGGGGACTTTAGAGCCATCGTAGAAAAGGAGGAGGGAGGTGCAGCATCCGACTGTGTTGAAGAGATTGGATCTGATGCTTTCTGGAGTCGACTCGGAGCGGATAGCATTTTCAAGAGCCGTGACACGACACCGGTGATTGAGATCAAAGTTCTCGTTTCCGTACTCAATCAAAAGGTGATCATCTCCTCCTTGACGATATCTGACTTGAGGAGTGCTGGCGTCCTCTGGCTTTTCCCATATAACAGCCTTTCCAATATCACCCATATGGAAGTCGCAATGCGCGCCTTGCAGCTTCTCAATCGCCTGGAATGCGCCTCCGCTCTTGATAGCCTTCTCAACAGAGTCTAAGAAATTATCGTTCCACTTTCGCTTCTTCAACGCATCTTCGAGCCCAACACGGATATACCGAATAGTATTTCCTGCTTTGAGTTGTCCCAGTTTCCACCAGTCTGCCCTGATAATCGTCGTGCTGCTCGTGAAGCCACCAAAGTTTGGACAATCGACCGGAAATATACACGGGTCATCTCCTGTCCAGTTCAAAGTACCGAGCGGATATCCATATTCAATCAGGTTGCTTGGATGAGCACCACCCTGGCCACCATCTTTGCGTGCCCATTTTGGTACTGGGCCAACCAGACGAATACCACTTCGAGAAGCGTTGTGGGAGACCTTCCAATCGGTATTGTAGATTTGCTCAATGAATTTTGGATCGAAATAGCCTTCGTCATGTGGACCAACCATGGCCCTGATCTCCCATTTCGACTTGTACGCTGGGCGGAGATGCTCAGGAAGCGATATGCTTGTGAATAACTCTGGGATTTTGTCTGTTATCTGCAGCAAGTCACCCGGTGCAAGCGCGCGGCCCTGGTATCCCCCAATAGCAACAAGCGGGGACGTCGATTTTGAGCCAAAGTAATCTACCACTGAAGGAAACCCGCCGTAGATAGCTAGGTAAGAGCGGCAGCCACCGCCAGTTGTCTTTCCAATCTTGAGTTTCTGTCCAGCCTCAATCTTCACGCTTGTCCACATTGGAAACTCGTTGTCGCCCAGGGTTGCTTCCATTGGTGCACCGCACAGAGCTACGATGGCCGGACCTACGAATCGTAACTCTGGTCCCGTCAAAGTGAGTTCTAAGGCTTCTTTTGTCCGAGAATTTCCCACAAGCATGTTTGCAATTTGGAAGGCTATTGGATCCATTGGTCCGGAATGAGGTACACCTTTGCCGACTGTTGGTCTTGCGGGGAGGTCTTGGACAAGAGTGTATGCACCCGCTGATATCACATCAATGGCATGGGGCGTGTATTTGAAGTCCTTGAGGAAACTAGTCATTGTGTTGCCTTTTTTGAATCGAGCGTCGTCCAGGATACAGACTAGGAATTCGAGGTTGGTTGGTGGTCCGCTTATGAGGGATTGTGTGAGGAGATCTATCATTGAGGCGATTGCGTCGTCCCTGGATTGAGAATGAACCATTGTCTTGGCTATGAGGGGGTCTGTAAACCGTCAGTTTATGGTCCAGTTTGAATGGGGAAGAATATCATATGCACGAACATACCATAATTCGGCGTAATCCTTACACCTGTAAACACCCACGTATCAATGCGCCCACCAGGGACATCCTTCCACTGAACCTTCTGCAGTAAACCCGGCGAAGGAGCATAATCTCTGAGCGGGTTCTCAGCATATATCCTCGCCTCAATAGCCGCTCCAGAAGGACCCGCAGGCTGCATATCTTTCAACGTCTTGCCATCCAACCCATGTCTCCCAGCAAGCTGTGCATCCGCCTGCTTAAGCATAAGCTCGACCAAATCAACTTTGTAGCACAGCTCCGTAATACCATGTTCAACCTGCAATCTCGTATTCATTTCCAGGAAGAAAAAATCTCCAGACTTGTCATCGACCAAGTACTCAATCGTGCCTGCAGACCCATACTTGATAGATTCCGCAAGCCGCACAGAAGCATCACCCAGCTTCTTGCGCAACTCGGGGTGTTTCTCAACAAAAGGGCTCGGACACTCTTCAATAACCTTTTGGTGGCGGCGTTGAATTGAGCACTCTCGCTCGCCAAAATGTATCGCTTGGCCCTGGCCGTTGCCAAACACCTGGACTTCGATATGGTGGCTAGCCGGGTAAAACGCCTCGATAAAGACACCAGGGTTCTTGAATAGCGTCTTTCCTCTCGACTGCACCATACGAAATCCATCCCGCACCTCCTCAACCTTGTTGCACGTGATAAGTCCCATACCCCCACCTCCCCCTGTTGCCTTGAGCATAACAGGAAACCCAATCCGCTCAGCTTCTTTCGCAGCTTCTTCTTCATTTTCAACCAGGCCCTTTGTTCCTGGTACAATGGGTACGCTCGCCGCCTCTGCAAGTTCCCTTGCAGTATGCTTGACACCAAACGCTTCAATCGCCTCAGGTGATGGTCCCACCCACGCAATCCCCGCATCACCAACTAGTCGCGCGAAATCCGCATTTTCTGATAGAAAGCCGTAGCCGGGAATAACAGCATCTGCGCCTTTGTCTTTTGCTATTTGCAACACGGCATCTGCGTCTGTGTATGCTGTTGCATTGTTGCCGGGAAGTAGTACTGCTTCATCTGCATCCCGCACATGCTGGGACGCAGCGTCGGCCTCGGAGTAGATGGCGATAGTCTTGATGTTGAGCTTCTTCGCCGTCTTACATATGCGGACCTATATCATACATTCATGTCAAGTCAGTCAACTTTGTATCGATAAACAACGGAAGCCTTGCGTAGGTAGTATGTGGCAATACTACTTTGTCTTTTCTACATACGTACCGCGATCTCACCACGATTCGCAATAAGCAGCGTCTTTAGCTTCTCCATCTTATACAAAAACAATCAAATAAATATTCAAAAATTACAATTGTTGCATCATGTTATCCGTCATGAGGATGGGGACCACTTTATCGACGTCGCGTCGTTGGAGCCCCAATCTACCCATCAGCGTCGTACCATCTCCAAGAGACCCCGCCTTCCCCCTTCCGCCTCCCTCCGCATCCGCGGGAAACCCTCAGCCCCTCTCGTAGTTGGAGACGAATCCTTTTCGCAATTGGCGCGCGGCACACGGCCGCACATGGCTGCATTGGGTAATGTCGAATCGACACGGGATGCCTACGTCAGCGGGGCAACGTACAAGAGAGAAGCGGGGTCGATAACAAAGTTTGGAGACAAATGACGCTGCAGGTGTGACGGGTGAGTGGAGTAAGAGTGGAGATAGCTTGTAGGGTGATAGTTGTTGGATATGAAGAATGTTTAATTTATATTAGTTTACTTGACTGCGTGTACTTATCAAACATTTGTTGTGCGACCTCGAGCGTTTTTTTTTACCAAAGAAAGCACGGTTATCACAGCAACAATGCCAGCGATCAAGCACCCCGTCAAAATCAACGTCGATCTAGGTGAAGGCTACGGAAACTTCAAATGCGGACCAGATGAAGAATTAATCCCACTGATTGACCACGCAAATGTAGCATGCGGCTTTCACGCCGGGTGAGTTACTTTTCAAAATCTCACCCTCTCATTCCCCCCCCCCCCCCCCATATCCATCTCCACTAAATCCTCAACCTCCCCCAAAAGAATAATGTAGATTCTACACACAATTAACAAAAAATGCACCAAGCGACCCCCTAATAATGCACAACACAATCCTCCTCTGCAAATCCCACAACATACTCGTCGGCGCACACCCCGGCCTGCCAGACATCCAAGGCTTCGGACGCCGCGAAATCTCCATGACACCCGAAGAACTCACCGCGCTCACCCGCTACCAAGTCGGCGCCCTCCAAGCCTTCCTCGACGCCGAAGGCATGCCGCTGAACCACGTGAAGCCGCACGGCGTACTCTACGGCATGATGTACCGGGACGAGACGGTTTGCCGAGCGGTGTACGCAGGGGTTCCGCGGGGAACGACGGTGTTTGGGTTGGCGGGGACGACGCATGAGCGTGTGGCGAGGGAGATGGGGTTGGGGTTTGTGGCGGAGTTGTATGGGGATGTTAAGTATAATAAGGATATGACGTTGGTTATTGATCGGAAGAAGAAGTATGTTTTCCCTTTTTTTTTATCTTTCTCTTTCCCCGAGGTTTGAGCTTGGATGGTGTTTTGTATGTAGTAAGATGCTAACTAGTGTGAATAGGCCGTGGCATCCGGATGAGACGAGGAGGCATGTAAGGAGTCAGGTGGAGAATGCGACTGTGACGGCGGTGACGGGTGAGGAGGTGCAATTGCCGGTTGGTGATTACGAGGTTTCGCTTTGTTGCCATTCGGATTCGCCGGGTGCGGTAGAGATTGTTAAGGCGGCGAGGGAGATTGTGGACGAGTTTAATAGTAAGCACTTTCCTAAGTCGTAGCATGGACGAGATTGGTGAGAGCGAACGAGAGGTTTGGCAAATGGATGGGGGTGGTGAGGTTTGGACGATATAGCCTAGCTAGAGGTAAAGGTTCAAATGTTAGAGCAATACCATTCATCAAAACATTAGTCTGTTGTGGGATTTTTTGACATGGGAAAAATCAAGGACACTTGTCTATGATGAGACTCAAACAATTCTACGCTTGGAAACTACCCTCGAAAACTAACATGCGTATATATCCCTAATTTTTCAAACATTCATTCCATTCCAAGAACTAAACGTACACATTCACATCAGGCACACACACAAAAAAAAGCTTACACATCTATCAAGACACCATTGTAATGACGCCTCCATCACACCCACACCCACAAAAAAATCACCACACCAACTCCGTCAGCGAAGGAAAAAAAACCCCCCTCGCAAACATTGATTTTTTTCTACCCTATCCAAAGCTAAGAAAATCCCTAGCCCTCGAACTCTGACACCCCTTCCCCCCTTCCAAAAAAGCAACCACAAACAAGCATTCAATCACAAAAAGATTCCAAAAGTAGAACTCAAAAAAGACCAGCAAGTCCCCCAAATCGCCAAACATGCACGCACATAAAACTCAATCCAATCACTTTTTTTTTCCTTTTTTTCTTTACCAAATTTTGCGCACTTTCTCATTCTTCTTTTTGCATATTCCTCTAAAATATAAAACCGCAAAAAAGACACACGCACACACATCCGGTCCGCGAACCAAAATGACACAAAAAAGATTCAGATAAGCAGATAAGAAAGGAAAAAAAACCCCCTGTTCTTGAGAGTTTTTTTCGATTGAAGAGAGAGATATATAAATGTTTTAACCAGCCGTTTTGTGGAGATAAGAAAAGAGAGAGAGAAGAAGAAAAAAAAAGCCGGCTTTGAAAAGGAGGAGGAGAGAGAAAAGGAAGAAAGATTTTAAAAAAACAAGATCAGCGAAAACGTTTGATAGAAGAAGAAAAGATAAAAAAAGGTTATGGGGATATCGATAATGCAAGTGAAAGAGGCAAAAAAAGGAAGCGAAGGTAAGAAAGATAAGGTTTTGTCGCGCTGGAAAACAAAACAGGGGAAAAAAAAAGGGGGGGGGGGTATGGCAGAGAGTATGGGTGTGGGTGATGATGGGTGGTGATGGGTGATGGGAAAACAGCAGCCACGGGCACAAATTGTACGGTTTCCTAATTTACACCAAATACCATCTCTCTCTGGTGAACACACACACACAAGTCTATGACACTCCTCCCCGTCATGTCAGCAAACCCCCCCCCCCCNCCNCGCGCATCTCTGTAGAAATGGCGAAGTCGAAAATTGAATAGAAGAATCACCTTATAAGCCCCAGTAAGAGGGTTTGGGGGTTCAGCAAAAAAAAGATGGCAAGAAGATGGAAAAAAAATCCTAGCTTTCATAACGATCACCTCTGGGGTATCTCGGTAGAAATCTCTTCTGAAACCTCATCTTCGGGCCGTGTCTTCAAGCCACCCTCGACCTGAATACCCTGCTGTACCCATTCCGTCTTCTCGATATCCTCCAGACTCTTGCGGCCACGCGAGACCTTTTTCAAGAGACCCTCGACGCATTCACGTGCACCGGCCCACTCTTTGCCTTTCTCGGCATCCCACTCGCCGTCCTCGTCGCCAAACTTGACCCACGACCAGTCGCATCGGGCAATGCGGTGGGCGGCTCTGCTACGCGAGGCGGCTTTGCCTGGCGGGGGGTCAAACGGTAAGCGACCCTCCATCAAAGCATACAAGACGACGCCAAGCGCCCAGGCATCAGTGGAGCGGCCATCGTAGGGCTGGCCGAGCAAAATCTCTGGGGCTGCATAATCTTCACTTCCGCATCGAGTTGTTAGGAGAGGAGATTCAGGTGGAGCAGGGATGCGTCGAGAAAGGCCGAGATCTGTGAGTGTCGCTATGGCATGCGGATGGGCCTGGGGGTTCTTGAGAAGAGGCACGGCAGACACAGGAATGTTGAGCAGGATATCTGGATGGCATTAGTATCAGACAGCACCAATAGAAACGTACCATTTCAAAGGTGGAACGAGCAAAGAGTGAGAGTGAGAGAGTGGAAGCAGTACTTTCTAGTTTGATATCGCGGTGCACAATGAGTTGGCAATGCAGATAACGCACGGCGCTGACCATTTCAGCAAATATGCGTTGGACAATGCCGAGGGTCAGCTTGTCGCGATGGTCACTGGCTACATCAAAGAGATCACCACCGGGACAGTATGAGAGGACAATCAGGGCTTGGGCGTCATCGTGATCGAAAGCTTGCAGATGGACAAGCGACGGGTGTGAAACGGATCGAAGCATCTCAACTTCTCGCTTGAGGCTCAGTTCTACTCGTTCCTCGTCGGCACCACCAGCCGGACCATGCTCGACGACCTTGATGGCGGCCAGCTTCCGTGGGTCCAAAAGGGTTTCGTCGAGAGGATCCTTGGCTGCTGTCTTTTCGCAAGTGGCTAAGTAGACCTTGCTAAATGTACCTTGGCCGAGTTGACGGACAGGACGCCAGAGCTTCTTTGTCTTTTGGGGACCACTTCGTACAACCAAGTACTGCTTCTTGTCCTCGTCGGTAACATCCTCTTCCTCGGTGTCAGTAACACTGCGGTTGCTAGCGTTGCTTGCAGGGGGAGTAGGAAGCCCAGCTGGGACTTTTGCGGGGACCAGACCCCGTTGTGTAGCCAGATATGTCTCGCGGCTCATGCGGTGTTGGGCGGCGGCGCCATCTGGTTCTGCGGCGGTGTTGCCGATTGTGACATGACGAGGGCGGGCGTTGTGCATTGGGTCGGGTGTGTACTCGCTCACGCTCCTGTTGCGTTCGCGTGCAGCCTCGTTCTTTTGGTGCGAGTTTGCAGCGGCGGCCTCGATGGCGGCGGCCTTGAGGCCCGAGTAACCCTTTTTCTTGAGAGAGGGCGAGGGCGACAGCGTGCCCTTGGCGAACATGGCTACCGAGTCATCGCGAGAAGCGCCCGAGAAGCCCCGGGAGCGAGGTCGGTGTTCGGCTCTCTGCCATGGGCCAGGTGAGTCGCCCATCACCAGTGGGGAGGGGAGCGGGGTGATGTCGCCCAGCGCGTTGAGTGCGGGCGAGGATATTGCTGAGCCAGGCGACAGCGAACCCAGGCTCGCAGTCGACCAGGCTGTCCTCAGGTAGCCGTCCTGGATGGGAATCGGCGCCGTGGCCGACTGACGCAGCGCGTCGCTCCCGTTGGCGTCCAGATTGGCGGGATCGAGCGAAGCCGCCCGCGATGAAGTTGACTTTGAGATGGCAAGGTCCGTGTCTAGTTTGAGTGCCGTCGAGGGAGCGCGAACGTGGTATCTGGGCAGCGAGGGATCCGTGGTGCCGGGTTCAAACGAGAGGTCCGAGGGCGTGAGGGTCGAGGTAGCATTGGGGTGTGCGGCAGACAGCAGTGATGAGGCAGTGGTGGGCGTTGCAAGGGTGCTGTGCTCCTGGTTGGGCGTGTCAGCAGCAACAGCAGCAGCGGCGGCCCTTTGGTCGGCGCAAGAAGGTAGAGGCGCGGGGCCAGGAGAGGCTGACGCTGGGCCCTCCATGGTGTTGTATTGCGGCGGCGGCGGGACACAAAGGAGTGGCTCGTCCATTAGTCGTCGGTCTACGGTCTGCGGGTAATGCTAAACATGGACGTGCGCCTCGTGTGGCATCCCTAGCGCATCCCCTCCCAGCGTCGGCCCCCATAGCTTGCATCCAGCCCTGCCCATTCCATTGCAAAGGCTGCCACACTAGGGCACAACCGGCCGGCAATCTTGATAACCTTCAAACAGGCAATAGTCTCGCCCATTGTACCGCCGATCGGCACGCAATGGGGCGGCTGACGACTGATTGAGTGACAGACTGACTGTGTGCGGCTCATGTCTCCCTGGTCACCACAATCACGAGAACCGCACCACCCTCTCCCTTTCCTCCACCATGCATAGATGCCGCCCGTCGCGCCATGGCACAGAACCTCGTTGTCACTGCTATTTCTTCTATTCGTCAACCTACTTGCTTGGCTCCCCCCTAATGCCCTATAAAAGTACATACCTTATGCCATCCGGGGACCCTCTGCTTCATTAACTATAATACAAAATCTTAACAAAAGACTAGCCCGGAACCTTACTACATCTCGCCCGAACCCAACCTCGCTAATGCAGTCTTCTTTCTTCGAAAGCCCGAGCGCCTTCTGCTTTCTTTTCTTCCATCTGTCATGGCTAATTAGGAGGGGCATCTAGTCCCCTTTTCGACTTCACTTCGTCTGTCCGTGGTTGGAGTTAAACGGGTACTGTTGGTCAGATGAGGAAGGAGAGTAACCGAAAGGAGAGTAGCTGCTGCCAGAGTATCCCGCGTTAAAGTGACCTCCACTGGCAAAGTGGTAAGGGTTCGTTGGGTATGAAGGGCGATCTTCTTTGCTATTGCGCCCAAGATAACCGGCACGCGCAGCCCACTGTCCACCCTGGTATCCAACACGACCATCGTTGGCAACATCTGGAGGCGACATCATGCCGCGGTTATCGACCACATTGCCCGCGTCAGAGACAGGACCATGATTTCCAGCAAAGCCTTGAGGGTAACTCTTGTTTGGAGTACTGCTCTGTCCGCTGGCAATACAGAGCTGACCCGCCTTCTCCTCTGACGACTTTTGCATGACCTGCAACATCTGCTTCAGCTCCTTGATTTCTGATTCCATGCTCGCCATCTTTTTGCCTTGATCCGTGAGAGTATCGGGAATGCCCTCGTTGATGTTATTCTTGAGCAGATCGAGGGTAGCGTAGACGTTGTCGTGGTTGGTCGTGATACTGTCGAAGCGACTCATGTACTCGTGTATACGAATGACATTTTCTTCAAGCTTATTCAATTGGGACTTGAAGTCATCATAATGTTTGTTGAACAACGCCACCAATTCTTCATGCCTCTCCTTAGACGTGTTCTTGTGCTGCTTGCTAAACATTTCGAGAAGATCCCAGGTGGTCTTGCCCACCACATCCAGGTGCTCATTCGTCATGAAGAAATGGTCATCAATGCTCTTGGGCGAAAGAGGTGGTGGAAAGGGCACAAAGTTAACATTAGGAGGCACCAACGGCCGGGCTGTAGGGACTAGCACTGGTGCTTTGTGCAGTGGGCTAGGAACAGCACTAAGACAGTGAGGCCGGAAGTCGCCGTGTGACTCGCTTCCAATAGGACTGACGTTATCCAACATGTCAGTGAGCCGTGAACACGACTGATCTGGGTGGGAATGACCGCCATGGCTATTGTTGTGTGGCGTAGGGTCACAACGCTCGTTGATGCGAAGCTCTTGCATGACGCGTGTCGTGATTCCAGTGTCAGGCTGTATACCCTCTGCCCTAGTACGCTGTTGGTTCTGGTAAAGTTCTCGTGCAGTTGGTGAGTTTGGATCAATATCCCTTGGGTCACCCTGGAAGACCATTCTGATGGAGCCACTCGTGGAGACCTTGCGTAGGTGCGGTTGTGACTTCAACTCAGAAGGGAGTGAGTATACGAAGCGGCTAGCGTCGGTCTGAGGGGTATTGTCAGTGTTTGTCCATGGAACGATGTGTTTACTCAATGGGAAGCGGAGTAATCGAGGTGAAGGTGAGGGTGCGTGCGAGTCCGCGAGGCAACGCCGCTCCACTTTGAGTGGAGGCAAAATGCAGCAATGATGGTAGACTCACATTTTTGGACGGTGTCTCACCCTCCAGAAACCCGTGGGCAGGAATGTCTTTAGGGGAGTAGAAGCGAGGCTTGAGTGGGCTGTAACTGTTCTGCTTGTAAATGCTGCTTTGGTGGTCCTCAGTACTGCGGTCTGGACGAGGAAGGAGCGATGCCTTCTGACTAGTGCCTTCCAGCGGAGCACTGCACTTGCCTTCAAGCCTGGTCCGCGAATCAATCCGCTCAGGGTAAGGCCATGTCAACGCCTCACCCACTATCAACTTTGTATAATCCTCTGCGTCGTAAGGGCGAAATTTTGCTGGACTACGGCCACTGTTCTTAGGGAAGGGGTCCAAGAATGGCGATGGTGACAAGTCGAAGTTTGGGAAGTGCAACTGCGGGCTCTTTTCACCTTTTTGGTCGTAGCTTTGACGAAGGTCTTGAGCGGGAGCTACCCTACGAAGCGGACTCGCAGGCCTCTGGTTTGGAGGAGTGTCCTTGGCAGGTGGTGTCGGTGGAATTATGGAGTTCGGCGACACAACAAACGGAGACCTTGGAGAATAATTCTCAGCATCAGATGATTGCATCTTGAGACCATATCTATCAGGCGAGGCTTGTCCGGTCGTAGGGCTGCGTCGTGACGGACCATAGCGGTGGCGATGAGCGTAGCTATCAGGGTTGATGACCTTGGTAGGCAGTGACTTTACGGTTTCCGAGCGAGATGGCTTTGCAGGTCTTGGTTGAATAGGCACTGCCGGCTTGATGGGGCGGACTTGGACAACACGGGGCTGTCGTGCTGCTGTACCCAACACTTGGGCTGCTTTGGACGGCATCGGCGGCGGGGCTATGGAGCTAGATGACTTGGAGAACGGGTTGCGGATGTTTTGGAAAAGCTTCTTTTTGGGACTCTTGGTTGCCTCGTCTTGATCTCCTTCCGTCTCTGTGTTGGTAGCCCGACACTGTGATCGTAGATCCTCTGTCCTGACATAGACGTCGTCCTCGTTCAACTCACCTTTTGTCTTTTAGTCTACACCTCTTGAATAGAAATTACTAACTCACCGGTAGTCGGGGTAGGCGGTATCTGTCCAGTCATCTTGAAGAAGTTTCTTTCCGACCGCGACTCAATCTCACTTCGAGCTGTCTTCTGGTCAAGGGCTTCAAGCTGGGCTTGAGCAGTCATGGCACTCTGCTGACTGCGACCTGACTGCTTTGACCGTGACGTTGAGCCACGGCGGCTTCCTGCTGTAGAGCCGCGGTCTGATTTGATTGGAGATGACACACGCGCCTGTTCCATGAGATTGTTGAGCGTAGCCATGGCGTTGCGGCTCCTACCGGGAGCTGAGTGCTGAGTTCGTGTCCCAGCCAGATCCACAGGTGTAGTCATTAAGGTAGCGTCAGTCGAGTACTGCTCCTGTCGAACAGAGTTTGATCTATTACGAGCATGTCGCTGAGGTTTCTGTTGGCTCACAGGTCTAGCATCTGGCCAAGGTCGACTGAGTTGATGCGGTAGGGGGGGTAGGTAGGGAGGGAGAGGCGGAGGGCGTTCCTCCTCTTCACCGAAGCGAAAAGACATATCTGGCAGCCTTCTGGTGAAAGACTCTGTTTTGTGTGTGAGCCTGCCGCGGATGGCTGTGAAGAGGGAGAGTGAACACACCCTATGGTATTGACTTGGGCGAAGTGAAAAGCTCTGTTATCTGTCACTGCTTACACTGGTTAGCGCTTTCAAATTGTCAAGTCACAGTCGTTCACGTCCGGAGGTTCTTCGACTGCGGGTGTGTGTGGAGAGAGAGGTTGTTGCTGGACAGAGACGTCTTTGCTGTATACAAAGTGCTGCCACAGGCAACAGTGGCGACAACAAACGCACGCCTCACTCACCTCGACTTTGAAGACAAACGAGACGTGTATAGTCTAGAAATGACGTACTGGAAAAAGTGAAAGGAGGGCAAAACTCTGCTTCTCTGGTGCCAACCACAGCACCAGAGGCACTGTAGTAGGCCCCAACTGTCTACAAGCAAGACGGCCTCGAATTGGGAACATGGATGCATCTGTAGATGGAAACTGGAATGTGATGTTCGAATTGACTGTCGTCCGAGCACTGTGCAGTGCCCGTATGCCAGCCAGATCAATATGTAGAGTGCAGAATGAAAACGAGCCTGGTAACGGCAGAAGAAAAAGATCGCTACCCACAAATGGCGCCTGTATTCGAAGAGGTATCCAAAAGATTCATCGCCTAATCAAGAAAGATCTGCAATCCAACGCTCCCTAGCATGCGGTTGAGCTCAACTGTCGCCTTCACCCATGTTCAAAGTATGCTGCACTTCTTCCCCTTCTTTCTTTCTCCACCTTCTTTCTTTGTCGCCGGTGGCTCGAGTGCTGCTACGATTGCCTATGACTGGGATTAGCATCAGGGGAAGTGGGCAACTGGTCATGTCCACCTACCTCGTCAAAAACATCCTTGAGCTTGAACTGAGTTAGCGCCGAGCACTCGACGTACTTGACAGCACCAAGCTCGCGCGCCATTCGCTCGCCGTCTTCCTTCTTCACAGGGGCCATTCTCTGCTTGGACAGTTTATCTTTTACTGACGCATCCTCCCGCAGATCTACCTGTGTGCCTACGATTAGACACGGCACGCCGGGGCAGTGGTGGTGCACCTCGGGAAACCATTTCTCGCGGACGTTCTCGAAAGAAGCGGGTGAGGTGACGGAGAAGCAGACGAGGAAGACGTCTGTCTGGGGGTAGGACAAGGGTCGGAGACGGTCGTAATCCTCTTGTCCGGCAGTGTCAAAAAGACCAAGCGTATAGGGCTCGTCTCCAATCCTTCAACGCAGTCAGCAGCTGCTCCACCAATAACAGGCGGCCCAAAACCCTGGTGCGCCAGGAGCATGCATTGCTTTTCCAGATGTACGAGCGGGGGGGAAAAGCAAAGGAGGGCTCACATGACGGTCACGGCGTAGTTGTCGAAGACGGTAGGAACATATTCTGAGGGGAACTTGTTCGTGGTGTAGCTGATGAGAAGACATGTCTTTCCGACTGCACCGTCGCCGACGACGACGCACCTGCAAGTGGATGGTGGTTAGTGAGGAGTGCCAAGGGCGAGGGTCGAGGGCGTAGGGCTTGACATACTTGATTGTCGCGACAACCATGGTGGAGGGAGAGGGGGTAGGGCACAGCTAGAGGCGTGGGAGGAGGTGGTGGTGGTGGTGGTTGCAAGGACCGGTTCCGAGGGCAGTAATGTCGTGTTTGACAGTGGCGTAGAAACGGTGACGGAGAGTCGGGGTCGGCCGCTGGGGACTAAGTAGGCGGTAATGCGGAGATGGAGCTACGGGCTGGAGCTAGAGCCGCAAGGTGTTATGCAAACGAGGGGTCGAAAATGAGTGGAGAGGGTCTGAGCAGGCCGGCTGGTCAGTCTCACAGTATATGCGACGACGAGGGCGAAGACAAGCAGAGTCGGGCAGGCCTACCTGGGACTCGTCGTGCAGACGGGCGGCAGCGGCAGCGGCGCGAGAATCGGTGGGAGGGGGAGAGAGAGAGGAGGGTGAAACTCGAAACGTTAGACTGCGCTGAGGTCGGAGGAGCAGGGCAAGGCAAGGCAAGGCGGTGGGTAGAGAGGGCTTGCGGGCGGTGGGCGGAAGATGTGGCGGGCAGGTGAGGCAGTGCCAGTGACGAGGCACGCGACCGGAGAGAGACAGCACGGGCGCAGCAGCCAGCGGCGGGGAGGCGAGGATGACAAGAGGGAAGGGAAGACGTTGAAGGCCTGGGATGGGGCTCGAGTGAGGTTGCGAGATGCGCCTACGGTAGCGGAGGGCCCTTGGGGCAGGCCAGCGCAAAGAGGCCAATCAGTGAAAGTCGGTCTAGCACTGTTATCAGAACCTTGCATTCGGCTCCCGCCCGTAGCTCGGGACCGGCGCAGATTGTATATGTACGGGAAGTGTCTATGTATGTACAAAGGATCCAAATCCGTACATAGACGTCGACTTGTGTACATGCTGCACACTGGGCGGCTGCACAATTCCTCCTTGTGCTGTATGTAGACCGTGGACGGTGGACCGTTTTGCTGGCCAGACCCCCAACCACACGAGATTAACCAGCATAGCACACACACACACACACTCTCTCTCTCTCTCTCTCTCAACGCGCGGCGGCGGCTCCTAAGCCCACAGTGCTGCAGCTGTTACTACCGGAGATTAGCATTGGCTTGATAGACGCAGCACAACTCGCCCATGTATGCGGTCGACATGCTCTCGTGGCATTCACAGTTGCACACCCCTGACACGCCACTCGGCCGCCCCAGATTTGACGCCATCCGTGCACCTCCAACAACGTGGCTGATCGCCTTGCCTGTCCATGTCCACGCCGTGGCTGCTTTACGTACTTTTTGCTTTGCTGTGCTGTGCTGTGCTGTACTCTACTCTACTCTACTCTACTCTACTCTACTCTACTATTGTACTGTGCCGCCATGTGCCGTGCTCTGCTCTGCTCTGCCCTGCTCTGCCCGAGTCGGCTCTGCTCCCCCACCCCCAAGTTCATCCATCTATCTACCCTCGGCCTAATCCCGCAACATAGCCTACTCCCCTGCCGCCCTGCCATGCATGTGCTCGCCCAAGAAAGACATGTCTCGACTCCCTCCATGGATGATGCCATGCGCTGCGTGCTGCAGCTGGGTCCCGTAGCCGACGCTTCACTCGATTAAACTGCCTAGGCCTGTCCAACGCTGCAGGGCAACTCTAGCCCCAGTCGATCCCGCCAATCAGCACCTAGCGCCATCATGGAGGAACACTCGGCCCGTAAAGCTTGGGCCCCCGAGTCCCCATCTTGTTGCGCCTCACATGTGCAGTGTGAACAGGAGCAGAAAGAGCAGAACAGCCAAAACAGCACAACCCCAGCATCCACCCTCGATTCACCGTGCCGTGGCTCGTGAACCTGCTGTCATGGACCAGCTCGAAGATGAGCTGGATCTGCGCTACCACAAGGGCCTCGATCCCGACGTCTACTATCGTTGTCCAACCCTTGAAGTAACCGACTCTCCTTCACCCTCCCCCGATTCAGCTAAGGTCTTCTCTGCCTAGTCCCTCGCAGGAGCACTGCGCAACGAGGTGGACAAAAGTGCTGCCAGCTTCATTCCCACTCATGTCGTCACCGAGTTTATCTTTGCACCTGCTTCGACCATCACAATACCCGTGACCCAGCAACTCAATCTTGATATTCTGATAGAGCCAGCCGACCATCTCCAAAGCATTGCCGTCGAGCATGCACTATGCAAAACCATCCATGGCAAACAACGCCTTCAGGTGCAGCGGGCCATTGCGAGGTACCTGCCTTTCTGCCTGCGCTGCAACACATTGACTCATCCAATACAGATCCATCATTGCAACCATCCAAGAAACAGATAGTTTTGCTTACTCTGAGCGCTCAGCTCTGAACAAAGATGGCGGTGATGGCGTGAGGTTCAGGTATGTCTGTTTAGACAGCATGCAGAACAGATATCGCAAAAGCAACAAGAAGAAAGAGGCGTCACATGACTCTGATGGAAGTGATGTTGAGGCTGAAAAAAACCGACATGGCGCATTGCCTACCTATGACTGCGGGGGGGCAGTACATATCAAATTCTCTCTTAGGCGGGAAGCGATAAATGTCGTATACAAGCATAACCCTATACACACGGCACGTCTAGCCAGCGACGGGTAAGTTGCAGAGATGAACCTGCTGAGCAAACACTTTTGCGTTCCCCTTACGCACGTAGCCGCCCGGCTCGTTCCCACAACTGACTTTGCCGTAGCCCACTTGCGCCAGCCGTGGATAATAACATCGCGCCTCTAGCTGGAGGCGCACATGAAAAGCCGCCACGAAAAAAGAGACGTAGTAAAGAAGCCGAGGCTGGTGTGGAAAACGAACACCGAAATACTGGTCCTGGAATATCAACTTCTCCAGTATACCCAAGGCCATCGGCAAAGAAGCGCAAAAGGGAAGGTGCTGCCGTATCGTCTAAGCCTATCCCGACTACATCCCCCAAGCAAAGTACAAAGGCAAACCCGCTCACCCCATCTGCCAGACCTCGAAAGAAGGTTGCTGTCAGCGAACAATCAAGGCCGCCACTACCGGCCCCGGACAAGGCGTGCATCCGCTGTCGTGAAAAGAAGATCAAGTGCGACAAGGCGCAGCCCGCTTGCGATCAATGTCGAAGAGGTCTCTGGACATGCCAGTACGGCGTCTTGGCTCCGAAGAAGCAGCGATCAAAGAATGGGTGTCTTCCTTGCAAAGAGCGAAGACGCAAGTGCACAGAAGAAAAGCCATCATGCGCGTATTGTCTGCGTACAGACAGCGACTGTCAATACGCAGCTTACTCATCCGTTCGCTGAAAGTTCCCGACACCATTGTTACTCGCCCACATGTGAAGTAAAAGACCCTGGTTACTCCAGATCCGACGCCAAGTCCGCCGTTATGGAGACGTAGAGCGGGGAACATACATACCCATCAGCCACTTGTTCCACTGTGCATCGCCAATTTCGCGCCAAAGTCCACTTCCTAAACCTACGCGGATTTTCATTCTCCCTCCTGACCGGAAAATCAGATGATGCAGTCTGTCGTGTCATGTGGAGCTCGTAGCACAGCTTGTTTACCTTACAAACTGTCGGGATTGACTACAAAAAGAGGTCGCATGAGCGTGCGCCAAGGCATACCAGAGCGGCACTTGAGCACTTAAGTAAACGGTCCCTAACATTCCACAACATGTGAATGTCGAATTTTATGCTGGCTTCTACACCAAGAGGCTTTGTTGAAATATTAGTCGCAAACCACGACGTTCTTCATACTCCGAAACTATGCGCGAATAGAAGAAGCCGCCACCTGATCAATTTAGTCCAGTTCATTGCTCATCACAGGATCTAACCGCTGATTCCCCGCAACCTTCTTGGGCCTCGACTAGACGGCAATTGCATCCGTAGTGACTTCTCCACTTGTTATGCAACATGCCATTTTCCTATTCGCTATATCCCCTGTTCGCCGGCTGTTAACCCTAGGAACAACGGCCCGCCACCATATATCCCTTCTACCGCCTCATCAAACATACCGATCAACACTTTACATCACACGTCATTTAGTCGCTCCCTTCTCGGTATGGGAAATGTACAAGGCTACTCCGGTTCTTGCCACAATATGCCAAGTGATGAATTTGGCAAGATGCCCTTGCTTCGGCTCACAAGTTCCGCAGGAGAAATAAAGTCTGAGTACTTAAAGGGGTGACTTGCCGCTATGTGGTGCATGTGGTAGACGACCTCATTGAATTCAAGGCCTCGACATCTCCAACAATGCGGTCTGCCATCTTCCCGTTGCTAGCTACGGCAGCGCTGTCTACAGGTGCACATTTACTACTTTGCACATCATGATAGCTACTAACACCATCAGCCATCCCTTTCGACCAGCCTGCTTCGAAACGTGCAGTGGGCAGTTGGGATGATGCATACACAAAGGCAACAGCAGCACTCGCAAAGCTATCGCAAGATGATAAGATTGGAATTGTTACGGGTACTGGCTGGTCGAAGAGTAACTGTGTTGGTAACACCAAGGCTGCCAGCTCGATTGGATACCCTGAGTTATGTCTACAAGGTAAGCATACATATTTCATATGAATTAAGCCAACCCGCACTCCGGTACTACAGTATGTGATGCAAGATTCATTGTGGTCGCAGAACATGTTGTAGCCTGCATATATTCTGCGGAAACCGTCTAACTAACAGCACAAAGATGGCCCCCTTGGTGTCCGCTATGTCCGGGGTGTAACCGCCTTTGCAGCTGGCATCCATGCTGCCAGTACTTGGGATATCGATCTCATCCGTGAAAGAGGTGCCTTTCTCGGCAACGAAGCAAAGCAATTGGGTATCCACGTGCAGCTAGGTCCGTCTGCTGGTCCTCTGGGTAAGTTTGCCAAGGGCGGCCGTAACTGGGAGGGATTCGGATCAGATCCCTACCTCCAAGGCATCATGATGGCGCAGACCATTGAGGGCATGCAAGAAGCTGGTGTTCAGGCCACTGCTAAGCATTGGATTGTGAACGAACAAGAGCTCAACCGAGACACTATGAGCTCTGATGTGAGCGACAGGGTTCTGCGCGAGTTGTATGTTTGGCCATTCGCGGACGCCGCTCACAGCAAGGTTGCGGCATTCATGTGCAGGTAAGTGGACTTTATGACACCATGGTATTTTCAAATTGATACTAACATGCTTCAGCTACAACAAGCTCAACTCAACATGGGCCTGTGAAAGCGAAGGCGTTATGCAAAAACTCTTGAAAGACGAGCTTGGCCACCGTGGATACATCATGTCGGATTGGAATGGTATGTAGAAAGTGAATGTGCTTGGATCAAACCTAGCTAACATGGTTTCAGCGCAACACACTACTACTGGCAGTGCAAATGGTGGCCTGGACATGACCATGCCCGGCAGTGATTTTAGCGGCGGAAACGTGCTCTGGGGACCGCAACTCAAGACCGCCATTAGCAACGGTCAGGTTCAGCAATCACGGCTCGATGACATGGTCAAGCGAGTCCTTGCTGCGTGGTACCTTTTGGGCCAGGATAAGGGTTATCCCGCGACTTCCTTCAACTCCTGGACCATTGGATCAAAAGTAATCAGTGGGAACCACAAGACCAATGTCCGAGCGACTGCTCGAGACGGCACTATCCTGCTGAAGAACGCCAATGGAGCGCTACCTCTGAAGAAGCCAAAGAGCATTGCAGTCATTGGAACTGACAGTATTGTTGCACCCCGCGGGCCCAATGCTTGTGTCGACCGCGGATGCACTGAGGGTGTTCTTACCATGGGCTGGGGTTCGGGATCAGTTGAACTTCCACTCGATATGGTCGCGCCATTGGATGCCATCAAGACACAGGCCCAAAAAGACGGTACGACGGTTACTTCGTCGCCCACCGACAACGCCCAGCAAGGTGCTAGCGCAGCTCAGAATGCAGAGGTTGCCGTGGTATGCATTAACAGCAACGCTGGCGAAGGCTACATCACCGTTGAAGGTAACGCCGGCGACCGAAACAACCTAGACCCCTGGCACAATGGCAATGAGCTTGTCAAGGCAGTTGCTGCCGTGAACAAGAAGACGGTCGTTGTCGTTCACAGTGTTGGGCCAATCATCATGGAGCAGTGGATTGAGAACCCCAACGTTGTTGCAGTAGTGTGGGCAGGTCTCCCAGGCCAAGAGCCCGGCAACGGCGTTGTCGACATCATCTATGGCGCAGCGTCGCCAAGCGGCAAGCTTCCTTACACCATTGCGAAGCAAGAGTCTGACTACGGCACCACAATTGCCAGAGGCGACGACAAGTCCTGGGATCTGTTCATCGACTATCGCTATTTCGACAAGCAGAACATCACACCCAGGTTTGAATTTGGATTTGGACTTTCATACACCAACTTCACCTACTCAGATCTCGCCATAACTGGTAAGCCTTCTGCTGGTCCTGCGACTGGCGCTGTAGGACCTGGAGGCCCCGTGGATCTCTTCGAGACCGTTGCTACAGTGACTGCCAAGATTGCCAACTCTGGTGGTGTTGCTGGTGCAGAGGTACCGCAGCTGTATCTAGGCTACCCTGCATCTACCAACTCTCCACCAAAGCAACTCAGAGGCTTCACCAAGCTCAAGCTGGAGGTTGGTGCTAGCGGAACTGCAACATTCAAGCTGAGGAGGAGGGACTTGAGTTTCTGGGACGAGAAGACGAGGAAGTGGACTGTTGCGACGGGCGAGTACACTGTCTTCGTCGGAGCAAGCTCCAGGGACGTGAGGCTGACAGGCAAGATTGTTGTTTAGAGATGTGGAGACAGAACGCATAAGATGCAAGTGTGCCGGAGGCTCCGCTTCCCGACGAGTTTTTCTGTGTTCCCTCATCACATGGCCACGTACTTTGCTCATATGTAGTCTCATAATGAACTCCGTTGCTCACAGGACTCATCCAGTGGAATGCCCCTATCATGATTTAGTCATACTACGTTCAAAGCGAATTATGTGGCAAGGAAATAATGACACCCACCTAGGGCGTGATTGACATAGCCCTAAGAGAGAAAAAAAAAGCTCGGCAAAGCTAGTCCTGCAGGTCCAGTAGACCGTAGCACCGCAGTGTTGCCGATATCGGGATAGATTACTTGTGACTCCTTTGGCCGTCACTTTCGTTTCTTGCGCATAGCCAACGAAAAAGAAACACTTCCTTTTGTCAAGCCTTCACATATGATGGACAAGTGATAGTAAATATGCGATAAACTATACACACAATGTAAAAGCTCAACCACAAGCTGCACGCTCGGACAGATCGGGCAGAAATAAGCAACACTCCCAAAGAGCACAAGAGCAGTGGGGCTGTGAATCACGATCCTCGAGTCTTTTCCCCGGATCTTTGTGTTTGAAGAATCTTTCGTGCTGGCTTACTTTGTTATCTTGATTGTGGCCGTCTTTGATTGGCGCATCGGCGTCATAGCGCATGCTTCACGTAATCGCGAGCTGTATGAAATTCCCCGCGGTACTCTTTCTCCTCACTCACCATCGCCAACACTTCTTCTCACCACACACGTTCAAGCTCAACAATCAACAATACACCAGGGTCGACTAATTGAACCCACCCCATTTTGATTCCGATAAAGATAGAATCGCGCATATGAGTGCTGCGCCTACACTCTTTACTTCCCAGGTATGTTTTGTCTGTTTGGGCGTATGACATGTTATCTAAAACTTGCCGCACACCGTCATTCACCGCCGGCCTTTTGCCGCAGCGGCTTGACGATCGATGCGTATCCATCTCTGTGTTCTTCACTCTTTTATTTTCTCATGATCATGGCTAATTGAGTCTCGTAGGATTACATCTCAGGTACGCTACTACAAGATGACGCGTTGGCAGCGTCAAACTGACTCCATCTCTAGACCACCTGTGGAAGGCGTCAGTGAACTGAAAGCCTACCGAACAAATCACCGAACCAAACACTTCTCTATATCACATCTTCCATCATCATGATCTCTCAACTATTCAAACCCTCCACGGTCCGGTCCGCAGGTCTCCTGGGACGAGTGGCAAAGAACCGCGTACAGGCACGCTACCTGGCTACTGTGCAATCAAATACCGAACGTGTTATGCCTGCTCCTAGTGCACGCAGGGCCACTGCCGTCTCTAACGAGCCTGCCACTTTCACCATCAAGGTACGCACAGTCATTACTTCAAAATTAAGCACTAGACTCACAGCTGCACAGAACGGTCCCATCTTCGAGGGCAAGTCATTTGGTGCTAAAACCAATATTTCCGGTGAAGCCGTCTTCACAACCTCCCTTGTCGGATACCCCGAGTCTATGACCGACCCCTCCTACCGTGGCCAGATCCTTGTCTTCACCCAGCCGCTGATTGGTAACTACGGTGTACCCTCGAGCGCCCGTGACGAGCATGGCCTGCTCCGATACTTTGAGTCACCATACATCCAAGCTTCTGGCATTGTTGTCCAGGACTATGCCCTGAAGCACAGCCACTGGACTGCTGTCGAGTCGCTTGGTGCATGGTGTGCTCGCGAGGGTGTCCCCGCCATTTCTGGTGTTGACACTCGTGAGGTTGTAACCTACCTCCGTGAGCAGGGATCTTCTCTTGCTCGTATCTCCGTTGGTGAGGAGTACGATGCTGATGAGGACGAGGCGTACATTGACCCCGAGGCTATCCACCTCGTGCGTCGTGTTTCCACAAAGGCACCCTTCCACGTCAGCTCCTCTTTGGGAGACATGCACGTGGCTTTGATTGACTGTGGTGTCAAGGAGAACATCCTTCGCAGTCTCGTCTCTCGCGGCGCTAGTGTCACTTGCTTCCCCTACGACTACCCTATCCACAAGGTCGCCCACCACTTTGACGGTGTCTTCATCTCGAACGGCCCTGGTGACCCAACCCACTGCACAACCACAGTCCACAACCTCCGCAAGCTCTTTGAGACCTCGCAGCTCCCAGTTATGGGCATCTGCATGGGTCACCAGCTGATTGCCCTTGCTGCCGGTGCTAAGACGATCAAGCTCAAGTACGGCAACCGCGCTCACAACATCCCGGCTCTCGACCTCACCACCGGCAAGTGCCACATTACCTCGCAGAACCACGGATATGCCGTTGACCCGACTACGTTGACGAGCGAATGGAAGGAGTACTTCACCAACCTCAACGACCAGTCGAACGAGGGTCTGATCCACAGCTCGCGCCCCATTTTCAGCGCGCAGTTCCACCCCGAAGCAAAGGGTGGACCTCTGGACTCTGCCTATCTGTTTGACAAGTACATTGAGAATGTGCAGCAGTACAAGGATCAACAGGCCAACTTCTCGCAGAGGAGCAACAAGCCCAGCCCGCTTTTGGTGGACTTGCTGGCCAAGGAGCGTGTTGGTGTGCACCCTGATGCGCCCGACTTTGAGGGCCACGCTGCGGGTATGGACAGCCAGCAGGTCAATGTTGGTGGACCTGTTGCGCCTCCTTACCAGCCCATTACGCAGAAGCCTATTGCTTCTGCTGCTTAAGCGAGCTGCTTGTTTAGAGCCTGTTGCAGTGCGGGTGTGAAAGAGAGTCAGAAGTAGTCTTTTTCTGTCTATTTTGAGAAGTTTTATCGCTGGATTAGGAAATGTTTGGCGTTTTGCGGGAGGATTTGCAGGGACCAAATTGGCGGCGGACAGTAGCTGCAAAGTGTTTCGGTTGTCTAGTAATAAATATATAAGATGATTTGAAAGCAATCGTGCATAGCTTGAGAGTGTGATTGTTCCTGGCAGTATAGCTGCAAGCAAGCAAGCAAGCAAGTGCTTGATTGGTATGTTTGTTTCATTCAAGAATAGTATTTGGAAAAAAAGGGGGTATTATCTAAGCCTTTCCAAAGCCCGGTTCTTCCTGCATATCATCATCTTGTTCTTGTTGCTGTGATTGTTTCTGCTGTTGCTGTTGCTGTTGTTCCAGTCCGTCTGGCTGAGCAGTTTGATCGCTAGCCTCGGGCTCGGTTGCCAAAGAATCCGTGGGCTTACCGTCCGGTACCAAGACTCTCTTATCACGCCTCTCCTGTTCCTTTTTCCTGGCGCCCGCCTTGAGCTTCTCCCACTGCTCGCGGTACCGGCCGAGGACCTGTGCATCTCTCTCGTGCTGCTTGGCCAGCTTGTCGTTGTTGGCCATGAGGTCGTCGATCTTTGCGTTTTGAGAGGCGAGCAGGGCTTCGAGATCAGCTATGCGCTTGAGGGCTTCGGCGTCGGGTGGTGGAGCGGAGCCTGGTGAGGTGGGCGCCGGCGGTGGGTGCTGCTGTTGCGCATGGCCTGGGATGGGAGGTGACGGGAGGGACGGGTGTGGGTGCACGCCGTGGGCGGCAAGGGAGCTGGGATCACTGTTGCCGCGTCCAGAGCCTCGAACGCGGAATGACTGAGCGAGAGCGTTGAAGGAGTTTTGCGAGCTGAGCTCCCACATTTGGATGCGCTTGGCCTGCTTGTCGATCACGGACTTGAGCGTGTCGTTTTCGAGGGCGAGCTCTTCCATAGTCTTGTGGCGCGACCCTCTACCCGCAGGTATGTTGAGCTGAGTGGTGACGCTCGTGCCTGGGTTCCCACGAGAGAGCGGACGACGTGTTCTGGTGGGTGAGGGAGGGCCAACATTCTCGCGTGCATCGACAAACTCTTCATGGGAGCTGCCCCTCAGAGATCCGGAGCCATCGTCGAGTGTATTGTACTGGTTGTTTGCGGAAAGGTTGGGTGCGTTGGGGTCGCGTAGGACACTAGCGTAGGTGACTGTGCCGCCGGTGGTAGGGACCAGGTAGAAGCTCTCGTTGGGACCAAGCGGAGGCGCACCGTCTTCCCTCAAGGCACGCAACGCAGGTTTACTGATGAGGGCGGCAAGATCGGGAACCGAAGAAGTAACAGTCCTCGAAGCTTCAGGCGAGTGGTTTCTAGACTTTGTCCTTGCAGCTCTGTCCTGTTCTCTGGGTGGCTCTGGCTCGGGGGTGGATGCTGAGGGGTTGAGGGGTAAGGATGTAAAGGCAAGGGGCGCGCTGATGGCGGATATAATGCCGCCAAAGGCGTTGTAGAAGCGGCGGAAGTTGTCGTCTGGCGGAGGCGAGGAACGCTGTGGTGAGGGCGAGGCTGGGGCGGGGTGCTTGAGCGAGTCGTTTGCGGTTGGGGAATCTCCTTTGCGCGAGTGCTGGGCGAGGAGGTCACGGACAGGCGTGGAGGGCTGGTCATGGCGAGCGGCCGTAGCATTTGAGTTGCTGACAGCAGGGGCGGCGGTGGCTCTCTTTACGCTGGGGATGCCGCGCTTCTCGGCCAGGTTGGTGGCTATGGATGACTGGGGCAGTCTGCGGCGCGACGTCGGCGGGGTTGTAGAAGAAGCAGCTGGGGTTTGTGGGACCGCGGTAGTTGAGGACTTGGGCAGGGAAGAGACCGATGAGTCGGTAGGTTGCTTTGTCGCAGCGGCTGTCTTCTTCTGCTTGGGCGGAGCTTCTTTGATTAGGCCGGCGAGCTTGCGGTGGTGCACCTCGAGCAGGGCGAGGATGCGCAGAGCCTGGGGTAGCAGTCAGCGGGGGGTTCTGGCAAGAATGATGCGACGGTGAATACCTCAGCGTTGTGCGTGTCGTTGGTGGCATTATGGAATGCGGCGGCGGCCAGGTCGTGCTCCTGCCCCGCGGTCGCGACGCTATTGTTGCGCGTAGCAGCGGCGGCAGCGCGGGCGTGATCATGGGCGTGGGTAAGGTGGGCGGACTCCATGGCGGCGGCGACGGTGTTTATTGAAGCCGCGGGGGGAGGACATGCTCAGGGCGTGGGCAAGGTGGTGTGGTGGTGGTAGTGGTGGTGGCAGTGATGGTGGTGAAGGTGATACTAGGCTGACGAGGGATGATGGTCGGCGGACAGGGATGATGCGGCGCGGCCATGCAACCACGAGTCGATCACTGGACCCGTGAATACGGCCAGAATGAGGGCACCGTTTCAGCTCTCAACAGGCGTGCCGTGCTTACTTTTATTCGGCGTGCCAGATAGACGCGAGGCATACATATGGGGGGCGTGGGTACTTGGATGCTATAGGATGCACACACATTCATACTTACAACAGCACTCTCCCCCTCGCCTGGCTGCACCCACCTACTGACCCCATGCGCGTCACAAAGTCTGGACCTACGTAATCGACGGCTACAGATACATATACGAGCAGACATGCAGACATAGCCACAGCCAACAGCCACCCCCTCGACCCATTGTAACCCTTAAGATGCTGGCTTGAGGCACCTACTGGCCCCGACGACTGGCTTGGCTTGCTTGACGTGCTTGACGTGCTTGACGTGCTTGACCTGCTCTGTCCTACTCGTCCTGCTGCTGCTATTATTCGTCGAGCGCATCCAACTTCGCCCTCTGCACCTCGCGCACGCCACCGCCCATGGCCTCGCAGGAGCGGCGCAGGAGCATTGGCTCTGTCCTCAGCCCTCCCAGAGACAAGGACGGCACCCTGGCTGCACCACCATCATATTCCAAAGGCCTGGCCTCGTCGACCGTGTCCATTGCAAGCAGCAACGACGACGTCGTCTCCAAGCCCACCGACGGCGCCACCGACCGTCGCAAGAGTCGCCAAAACTCCGAAGACGGCCGCAGCGACGCCTCATCGTCGCATCGCCGCCGCATGTCGAAGCTCTTCAAAAGTCGCAAGAAGCGCGACACGTCCATCTCGGCCTCTGCCAGCCGCGAGGACCTGTCCTTTCTCGACCCCGACGAGCCTGTCCCACCGGTTCCTGAGCTCAAGCGGCCCGGCATCAACCATCCATACCAGAGCGACGACTCGCTGGGCCTGGCAAAGAGCGTTGCCAGCAGCCTGCTCACCGACGACTCCGACTCCGAAACGTAAGTGTTCCGTTTTCTATTAGTTTCAGGCACACGCCCTCTGCTCTCTGCCCTCCGTTTCCAACGGCGCTGCATATCACACTTTAGGGGTTTGCTGAGCAAGGTTTGGCCAGTGCAATGGCCCTGCGGCACCGACTCCACTGCGCCCAGGCGTACGTTCTGGCCACTAGCTTCCCCACCCACTGCCTCTCTCCCTCTCTCATGATCGCATATCCGCCTGCAATCCCTCCTCAACCCTCGCTTCGCCCTTTCTTTTGTTTCTTTCCAACACTTGTCCGTCTCATATTTTCTTTGCCTCGAACCTACCTACTCGCTTCCCTCTGTGTGCGGCTACTAAATCTTCCCACAGCCCACCTCCTCAAAAGCGTCCCGGCATCTCACCGCACCAATCCCATGCCGGTCTCTTGACACTCTCTTCGCCTCTCATAGCCTCCGAGACGGTCGACTCCACCAACTCTGCAGATGCGACACTCGTAAACTCTCAGCTCTCGACCGAGGACAGTAACGCCAAACCCGCAACCACCACCGACGTCTCTGGAAATAAACGGGGTGTGTCGCCAGTTGGAAAGCTCAGGGAAGCATTCACGCCCAACCGCAGAACGATCACATCTCCAGTGGTTCCCAAAGTCAGCACCGAGACAGAGACTGCAAGGCCAAGCACAAGCGGAGGTGGTATTGGTTCATTTTTTGGAGCAAAGAAGCGTGACGCCAAAATTGCCGATGATTCCCTTCCAGCCTCACCACCACAGATTCTCATAGACGGAGAGACACGGTCGAGTCCATCGCCTCGATCTGCGGCTCCCAGACGTATTGTTACAGCCAATCTACCTGCAGCATCCTCCAATTTAATCGATGCCCCTAAGACCTTCATAACCCCACCCACGCCAACTGATGGAAACGCGTCCTCGCCCACAGAGTCAATACATTCCGACAACGGCTCCAAGTCTGCTGCTGTGCAGTCAACTTCCAACGTAGCCGCCCCTTCATCGGGGAGTATGATAGCGCACCGACGCGTACGATCAGCGACAAACCCTCCGAGCAAGCTATCACAATCGTCTATCCCGCCCCTAACTCCTCATCCTGAAGAAGCAAAAACCCCTGGAGGAACTGCTGTCTTGCCATCGTCGCCTGGTGTATCTGGTGGTTTCTTTGCTTCCATCTTTTCTGCTGCGCAGAACGCTGCTAGCAACATTACCGACACCATTGCAATCAATCAAAACGCTAAGAACAAGGCTAGCCAACAACAGCAAAAGGAGGAAAAAGAGACCGAAGACGGTGGTGAGGAAGTCATTGGACCAGCCAACGCTAGTACGGTTGCAACAGAAGGCGCTGCGCAGCGTAGACCTGCTGTTGAAACTCTTGGCTCTGGAAACTTAAGCCTCGAACAACTCGGCATTACTGACAGCAAAGACACCAGCCCCATGTCTTCTGCAACAAACGTAGCCATGCAGGCCGATGAGGCTTCTGCAAAGTCTGAGGACAGAGCTGCTGCTCAAGCAGTCTCAGCCGCATATGCAGGCGACAAGCCCCCGTCGGTAGCCAGCGAGCGCCCACGGTCGCTGACTGCCGTCTCTGGTCAATCAGGAAATGGCGCTGCCACTCCTCCCCGGCAAACCGAGCTAACCGACTCGCCAGCGTCGATACAACGACAGGGCAGCGTTCGCAGTCGTATAAGTGCCGGCAGACGGAGACGGCACAGGGGCAGCTCCGCTACCACGGGAAATACACTGGGCGGAGTCATCAGTGCAAGTACAAGTACTCTAGCTCCAAGTGCCGCACTGCAAAGCCAGCGGTTGAATGGAACCGGTTTTGCAGTAGCACCGCCCAGACGAAACAAGGAATTCCACAATCTGTTCAAGAGCGTTCCCGAGGACGATTATTTGATCGAGGACTATAGTGCAGCCCTCCAGAAGGAAATCTTGCTCCATGGACGTTTATATGTTTCAGAAGGCCATTTGTGTTTTTCTAGTAACATCCTAGGATGGGTCACCAACCTGGTCATCAGCTTCGACGAGGTTGTGTCTGTTGAGAAAAAGTCCACCGCTGTCCTCTTTCCCAATGCTATAGTCATCCAGACGCTCCACGCTCGTAACGTATTCGCCTCGTTCCTATCGCGAGACTCGACCTACGACCTCATCATTGGCATCTGGAAGATCTCTCACCCCAATCTCAAGTCGTCTCTCAACGGTGTCACCCTAGACGGATCAGGCGGTACGGGTGATAAGACGGAGAAAGCAGAGTCAGTCCCCAGTGACGACGGATCCAGCCAAGATTCAGATGACGAGGTATACGACGAAGACGCCGAGGACGATGACGGTATAGGTAGTTTCACAGAGCCTGGCGAGGGTAGCGTAACTGGTAGCGAAGCCGGCTCTGCTGTACCTGTCGAAACGACACGAAAGGTCAGCGGCGCAGTAGCACAGGCTTATGGCGGTGGTGGGGACACTGCCGATGCTGCCAAAGCGGCAACTAGTGGGGCTGCTTCTGCTGCACAGGATTTCCCTGGTCCATCAACACATGGACCTAGCGAGTGTGGTGACAGTGATCAACACTATGACAAACTGCTTATCGACACTACTATTCCCGCGCCTCTGGGCAAGGTGTACAGCTTGATGTTTGGTCCTGCTTCTGGTGCATTCATGCGCAAGTGGTTGGTCGACGATCAAAAGTCTACTGACCTGCAAATGGAAGACGACAAGAAGGGGCTGGGTGAAGACTCAAAAACCTTCAACTATTCTTACATCAAGCCACTGAACGCCCCTGTAGGCCCTCGACAGACCAAATGCAACATTTCCATGAACTTGGAACAGTTCGACTTGGAGAAAGCTGTGAGTGTGCAGTGCAGCACGGCGACTCCGGATGTACCCAACGGAAGCATATTCCTCACTAAAACGCGATACTGTCTGATGTGGGGACCGGGAAATAGCACGCGCTTGATCATGACATTTACTGTCGAATGGAGCGGAAAGAGTTGGCTAAAGGGTAAGACAGTAGCTTTGTCACTGATGATCAATAATGTACTAACCACAACCAGGCCCTATTGAGAAAGGTGCGAATGATGGTCAAATGTCATACGCCACCTCCCTTACTGCTGCTCTTCGCACTGCCGTAAGCGCCGCTAAAGCCGGCGGTGGCAAAGCTATGGGCAAGGGCGGAAAGGGCAGGAAACGCTCCAAAGGTAATCTTTTGGATGATGCACCCGCACCAACGTCAGTTGCTGCTCCAGTCAGCCAATCCAAGGAAAGCAACTGGGGCATATTGGAGCCTCTTCGTAGTCTGTTGGGCCCACTAGCAGATGTGCTAGAGTCGATCTTCACTCCACAAGTCATCATCTTCATCCTCGGAGCGCTCCTCATGTACACTTGGCTTTTCCGTGGTACCACAGGAGTTACTGGTCCGAACCAGTGGTCGACTGCTCAGAGACAGGTGGCGTACGAAGAGATTTGGCGCCATGAAGAGTCTGATTTATGGGCCTGGCTCGAAGAGAGGGTCGCGTTGGATCGGGTCCAAAGCTCCGTTGTCACTGGTGCAAGGCTTCAGCCGGAAGTCGACACGCAGAAGCGAATCTCGCCCAGAGACATGAAAGAGAGGGACATGGATGAAGCCATTCGTGTGACGGAAGAGAAGTTGAGGGCGCTGAAAGATGCCGTCATCCGCCAGCGCTCAGAGTCGCGCACTGCCAGCCCGAAAGAAGAGCAAACGTAGGGTGCGACCGAACGAGTGCCCAACAGGTGGGCCACTGACTCTTAAAACAAGGGCGTGCCCTTGGTGTAAATTATGCAAGATTTCGCATGGCGACGGCGTCTCTTATTGTTTCCCTTTTTATATTTCTTGTTAGGCCGGTATCTCTTGGCGCATCGGATGGCGCTCGGCCCTGAGGTTTGCATTTGAACTTTCTTCTTTCCATTACTCATCATACAGCAGAGCAACGCCAACAACATCATGTTCTGTTTCGTTTGTGTTTCCAAAACTGTCTTAACAAACTACACGCCTCATGCAACTACAACGCAAAGTTGCTTTCTTTATTCTTCTTCTACAATAAACAGGGTCGTTTTCTCTTTTGATCAATTGGTTGGCTGGTAGATTTGTCCTTGTTTTACTAGTCCTTGCAATACGTAAGCACGCGTTCCCTCATTCGTCAATCTACTCTATTTTGCCTCTTCTCTGAATCAAACAGACGTGCATCGTATGAGGTGTTTTGCACGAGTCACGAACCTCACTGCAGATCTTGCTGGGTTTCTGAGGTTACTTCCGAGTGCCTCCGCGGCATTAACAAGAGTGGTGTGGTTCATCCCCAGAAGCTCTACGGCTACGTGCATTCGTCTAATCTTGCCAAGGTAACAGAACGATCTGGGACGAGCAAGTATCACAACAAATGCCTGTATTTCTGTTGCCTTTGTAGCACAGCAGGATACAACATACTGTGATTACTGTCACCTGTACGTAGAGACGCTAAAAATGATAATTAGGCTCTTCTTCGGATGACTCTATTGTTAATTTACACATTGGGGAGAATTACAAAAAGGTTCTGAATAATCTCAACGAAAACTACATTATATATAGTATAGCTCTTACTCTATATCCCAATGTTGTATCATCCCCTTGTTAGGGGCCCACATACAAAGGTCTGGTCTACTCGTACCACTACGGTAGTGTACCACGTTCCAGCCAACTAACGGTAAGCCACACGTAGAACAAGGCAGCTGACAAGAACTTTGACATTTGCATAACAGACGATGGGAAAAGACAACAAGTCGTTCTATTACCCCCTTTCAACCCCGCAAATAAGGTAGTACGAAATGCCAATCCTATTCGCGGAGTAGGTGGACTTGTTCAGGTTCCTGGCTAAATATGAACGGTGAACTAGACCACGCGATGATCACGCGAGGACAACAAGTGCCGGCATATGCGATTTGTAGATCAAGCTCCCGATCAGCCACTCTCTCGTAACGAGCCAAGGTGATAATTATCCCCATGTGAGATCTGGATCGATCTGGCGTTTCGCCACGTCCCTACATAAATGCCCTGGCTAATACGCTTCTTTCGGTATAGCGTCCATCGTCAGCGGGGTCACTTCCCAAACAATCAACTTCGCACACCCTCTTTTACTGACTTTTCGTATTTACAGGCTTGGGCTTGCCACACCTCCATTATCAAATCGGCACTTCTCTGGGATTACAATGACGGGTATAGGGATACGGACCTCGGTACACAATGAGTGACTGCATTAATGCCACCAATGGTTATTTTAGCTTGGATAACTTGACCCTTGCTTACCGGCAACGGCAGGGTAGGTTTAAGTTTTGTTTCACGTACATTACCAATATTTTCTCCGGGGAACCGGTACATGGGAAATCACACCAGGGCCTCACTGGACAACACCCTGTCAAGGTACATGAGACGCGATCGCGGGGTATGTGTCGCGTATCGGTAATGCATCGCGTTATTTGCCGCTTAGGGATGCAGTGGTTGGCTGCGTCTGGGGAGGGGGGAGGGAGTTCTAGAGCAAGGTCTAACTGTGTGTGTTTAGCTCACCAGTCATAATGGTTCGTGTTTATCCATTTTCCTAATTCTAAGCTACATCCGAGCCGCGTAAAATGTTAGAGGTTCCAATACGGAAGAACTAGGTTTGCGCAGGTGGAAAGCGCCGCGCCGTGCGGGTACTAAGTATGAGTGGGTGTTGTCACTCTATAAGGGCAATTCGCCTCCCGTCGTCCGTCAGATGAATGTGACGTGATACGACCAGATTACCCAGCATGTCTTAATATTGGTGAGCAAGGCCCGCGTGGAAAATCCTGGACTCACTTTACATTAGCTTTCACTTTTCTCGTTATTAGCCGTCCCGCCGTCCTAGTATATTCTGGACGGAAAGAGTGACACGTTGTTTTAATATACACACCTCCACTCGCAACTGGAGCGAGATAAAGAATGCCGGGCACCTATCTGAATCCTAATGGCAGTGGCTCCAGCGGCGTTCTTCCTCCGCTCGAAGCGCTGGCCAAATGGCCACAGTCCAACTACGATGATCCGATCACCCGACCGAAGGTTGTACCCGCTCTGGCCGGTGTGCTTGGAACAATCATGATTGTCATTGTAGCAGCGAGGACTTGGGCTCGATTCGTTGTACAGAGAAACGGTGGACTGGACGATTGGATAATACTGCTTGCAATGGTATGAAAGAGAACAACCCCTTGTCTGCCTGTCTATATCCCGTCTATTAATTGCTGATATTTCGATCTGCTATACAGATTCCGACAATCGGGTTCACAATAGTGGTATGTCTAGGTAGGCAACCCCAAGAAAAAACGGAAGAAAGATGAAAGACGCGAAAGAGTGGTTTCCGATCCCGACATTTGGCTAACATGAAGCGATAGCAACCGAAGTTTACGGCTTCGACCGCCACATGTGGGACGTGAAACCCAACCTCTACGTTCCCGAGCGCAAGATCGTCTTCGCCGTCTATCTCCTCTACATCATCGCCAGCGGACTAATTAAAATCTCCATCCTTCTCTTCTACCGACGCCTCGACGCGCGCTGCATCCCGAGCAGCTTCCGCATTGCGACCTGGATCAGCATCGTCATCATCGCCGTCTTCATCACCGCCTTCACCATCATCCTCTTCACCGCCTGCAACCCGCTTGCAGCCTTCTGGTACCAATTCGACATCGCCCACCAACTCGAGGGCTACAAATACCACTGCTGGGTCAACGAAGAAGCAGATATAGTGGCCGCCAGCATCATTTCCGCAGTACAAGACGCAATCGCCGCGTTCCTCCCTACTTTACTCTACTGGAACTTGCAAATCCCCAAGCGCCAAAAGATTGCGCTGGGCGCAATCTTCGCCTCAGGCTACATAGTCTGCATCGTCTGCATCGCCCGCATCGTCGCCATCTACACAATCTTCAACAACGCCCTCTACGACTCCTCCTGGACCACCTGGCCCGCCCTCCTCCTCGCCGTCTTGGAAGTCCAACTCGGCGCCATTGTCGCCTCGGCTCCCGCCCTCAAGGTTTTCGCCAAACACTATTTCTCGGGTTCCTCGGCTTGGGGCACCAGTGCGTCTGCCCGCTTTGCGTATGGCTCTGCCCGAGCTACGAATGGGAGTGTGCGCCAGGGTGATTTTAGGAAACAGAGTGATACGGTCAAGTCGATGTCGACGATTTTGAGGGGTAGGGGGCCGGCGGAGGAGGATGAGGAGGAGGGTGATGTGTCGTTGTTGGAGTTACGGAAGATGGAGACGAGGATGACGGGGATAGTATAGTATTAGCCCCCTTTTTTTTCATTCTTTTTTCTTACATGTATGTTATAGAAAAGTTAGATTTCACGGCCTATCGGTTCCTGATCCTTTACTGGATACCTTTTTTTTTCGTTGTTGTACATATCATTTTCTTTTTTGTCTCCTTGTATTATATCTCTCTTTCTCTCGCTTTTACCCCCTTTTTTCTTTCATTCGCTGCATTTGTGCTGAGCGTCAGAGGCTAGATACACGACTTTGCTACCTTTGTGTCGGGTTGAAAAAAAACTCGATATTCCCTTCATAAGCGGAAAGGGAAAAGGGGAGGGAACTACAGTGTTCATTCCAAAAAAAAATAAGATAAAAAAGTTTCTCAGCTCGACTTCTGAAGTAAACATCATATCATCATCTCGCACCCTTTGAATCGCCCAATTTTTTTTGAAAAGGGCTTTTTTAAAAAAAGAACGAATGGGTATCATTATCAATCCACAACAACCCTACAATTTACTTTCTCTAACCCTCCTCTCCTCCTCCACCGGCAACGCGCCACTCATCCACCCGACCCCTTCCTCCCTTCCATATAACACTCTCTCCCTCCCACCCATCGTACTCCACCAATTCACCGCTACAACACTACGCTCAGGATCCATCTCGCCACTCACGAGTACCTCCCAGAACCGTTTCTTCGCCACCTCGCGCATCTCATCGTCGTGGATCTGATTCAGCAGCTCCGCGCAAAGCGGGAGCCACTCATCCAACAGGGCGATGGGGAGATACGGGAGTGCATCGATGAGGGTAAGTGCGAGGACTGCTTGTTCGGAGAGGGCGGGGGGCGGGGCATCCGAGTCTTGTAGCGCGAGGGCTACGGCGTCAGGGGGAAGTGGGGCCGTAGGCGCATTGAGAGCGCGGTGATAGACGATTTCCAACAGGGTAGCTGGGAGATCGGGGTGCGTTGCTGAGAGGGGGGATGGGGGCGCGGTAACGCGCATGAGGGTCTTGAAGGCGAGGCGGAACTGGCGGGGGGAAAGGTTGTTAGGGAAGACGCGGAAGAGGGCGTCGATGTAGAAGGGAAGGTGTTTTGCGGTTAGGTTTGCGGATTGAGGGGCTGAGAGGACGGCGAGCATGACGCTGTGTGCGGCTTCGAAGATGGGGAGCATGTTGCGGTTTTCAGCTGCAGCGAGGTAGGGGACTGCGGATGCGACGAGGAGGTCTTCGTTGGTGGAGGGGGAGAGAACCAGGGTGAAGTGCTCGGCTGTGTTGAGGAAGTAGAGGTCGAGGATACGGTCCAGGGGATGGCTGGGAATTTGGCCGAGATGTTGGGAGGCGACTGTTTTGAGGAATTTGTCGGCGTGATTAGGATAGGCAGCAAGGATGTCAATGGCGGTGAGGTAGACAAAGGTGTGTTGGGAGAAGGATGTTGGGCCTAGCCGTGATGTAATGAAGTAGAGATGGCGCAGTGTTTGCAAGGCTTGCGCAGCGAGCAATGGGGCAACGGCATCGGCAGCAAGTGCCCTGTCAGCCAGTGTTCGTTTAAAGACGCCACGGAGGATGATGGTCGTGGCAAACAAGGCGGCCTTGAGAAGGTTCCACAGCTGTGGTGTTGTCTTGTGAAGCGCTTCCTCTTCCAGGTTGGCTGCCTCTTCAGCGGCCTCAATATCAGAAAACTTGTTCTGCCGCCATTGCGTAGTGAGAGCACGAGAAAAACTTGCAAGATCATCCATCATGGTCTGGATGATCCAGGGGTTCTTGACGTTCTCTACTGCATGCGCAATCAGACGCGACAGAGGTCCCATTGAGGCTACAAGCGGCCTGTTCATGATGACCTCGACCTGTCTGAAGGAACTCGAGTGTGGCTATGTATGGTCAGCACAAGATCCTCAACTCACTTGCAATAAACTTACACTCCAATCCAGCTTTCCCGACTGAGTCGTCCGCACATCCAGGTCCAAACCGCCAAGAAAGTATGCCGACTGAAACCCTTCATTGGAATAAAACGCCGTTCCAATAAGCACAGGGAGTAGCAGGTCATAATCAAACTGCGTTCTCTCCACATCTCCAATGCATCCGAAGGCATGATTAAGGACCAATGTTATCGTATGGCCTCCCAACCCATCAGCCTCGGAGCGTTCCCTCACTTCAACCAAGGCCAGATTCGTCGCCCGCACCAACGCGCTTTCTACTCTCTTGCGCATAGCGGATGCCCAGTACAAATCCATTCCCTGCTCTTCGAGATTGCCAATGCCAATCAACAGGCCCCCTAGCACAACCAGGTGCTTCCATCGTCGGCTGCGGTCGTCTGCGCCCGCAACCACAGCGCGCACCCATTCATCGAGCGATAGGCCTCCTCCCGTGGGAACCTGGCCAGGCGTAAGTTTAGGCGCTTTGTTAAAGCGCACATCGTTGTGATGATTAATGATTGTCGTGATAGCCGAGTGGAAGACAGAGAGCATGCGCAGGGGCGTGCGAACGCCATCAGGACGGTCCCATAGCGCGGGGGCCGTAAGCAGATGCGAAGTCAAAAGACTTAGGTTGTGTGGGTTCCCGAGAGTAGTAAGCAGCGAAGACGCGGTTCCAAGAAGGCTGCTTTGTAGTCAGTATATGCGCGGGTGCGTTCACATGGGGGGGACTCGAGATGCATGCATACCGCGGCGTGTCCTGCTGATCCGTATATGTCTGGAGCGAGCGCAGCAGCGTCGACAAAAGGCGATCTACGGGCATGATTGGGGATTCGAGGTAGCCCGTGGGAGGCTACGGCAACTGGCGCATTCGAAGGCTTGTTCGGGGCGTCGTCGGAATTGCGATGATGATGGGCTTCGGGTGTTGACTGTTGCGCTCACGCGCGTCGAGCCGAGGTTGCGAGCTCGGGCCCCAGCCGCCGTCAACATTCATTTTACTATGTCCGTAGATCGACGTCACAAGTATGGGGATAGTTAGTTGAACGCATATATTGTAAATAGTTACTGGGCACTACTATGGCTATCAAAACTGCACTACCAGTCACGTGCGCCCAAACGACCCAGAAAGCCATAACCAAACCATGCTGTCGCCCGAATGAGGCGAGTCTAAACCTGAACCCCTACCCACGTCAATTAATTACTTGTTTCGGCCCCTGTTCTCGAAGTCCCCAACATGACTACACCTCGAGCATATCCCACTCAACATGATAGTTAACGAGTTCTTCCCCAGCTTCATCCAGCGCGTCAACTCGGCTGTTCCGCAGGGCTACACCACGCCTCCCTTTCCCTCGCTCTACTGGCCGCTGCCTGTCGGCGCACACCCATCTTTCTACCTCTATCGCCCGGACGACGTCTTGCGCTTCACGGTATACTGGAGCCTACTTCTTGTCGGCGGCATACATCTGGTTGTAGCACTATGGGCGTGCGGTGTACAATGGCGCAACTGGAAACTCATATGGATTGCCGTGCCCTTCTTCACCGTTGTTGGGGGCATTGAAGCGCTGGTCTCGGGCGCGATTGTCGGCGGACTGTGAGTAACCACTCTGTCTTTGAACAAGGCACAGAGAGCGCATGCTGACTGGGGATTTAGTATCGGAGGCGTCTATCAAGCTGGATATTTTGAAATGTCTACCTGGATACCCTTTGTGTGGGCCGTTATCAACACGCTGGTACTCATTCTGTCTTCGTTTGCTATTTACGGTGGTCTCTGATGCGCCGACACGACTGGAGTACGCATAAACGCATCCACACCATCTTATACTGGCAGCTCATAGCGCTGGTCAAGACACGCGACCCTTGCTTGGGTTCGCGGGTGTGTTGAAAGCAACCACGGCGTTTTGATAACATATCGGAAATACATGCGGAATCGCCCAAGAGTAGGCGCAAGATCAGCATTCATCGACACGTCTACAGCCTCCACACGGATTCAGATTCCCGCATGGACCAGAGTCAGTTGCGGAACCAGCCCGGCGAGGCATGCCTACAGGCGCAGGCGTCGACGCAAGAGTGCGCTACATGCACTTTGCCCCAGGCTTATCAAGGACATGAGGGGTTGCGCGAGCTGAAACAGAGAACAGAATGACTGGCCATAGTTCCATCGGGATACCGAGCATACGAACATAGGCTTTGAGGACACATTCCAAGAGCAAGAAGGAAGAGTTTGAATCGTAGATCATATATTATCTCGAATTCATCTTAACTAGACTTACTAAGCTCATGCTTATGTATTCAATTCAACATCATAAGTCAAAAGCTATTCAATAGCTTTTCACATGAACATCCAAACCATACACGCCTTTTATCCCGCATGAATCTTGAATCTCTGCTTCACCTGCTTCCTACACATGGGACACTTTGTCGGACGAGCCGGTATATGTCCATGTCTAACTGGTACTACAACATCCGCGCACCACTGACACATGACCATGTGACCGCACGGTAACACAGCTATATCTGCTAGCTGCTGGTAACACACTTGGCAAGCCAGTACCTTGGTCATTTCCTCCTCAGACTTTGGCGGCGGTCGGTCTGGTTGGTTATCCAACGAGACAAGTGGGGGCGAGGGTGGTCGAGCAGCGCGCATACGAGCGAGTTCCTGTTCGAAATCCAGACGTATATTGTGCATTTCTGCCAGCGGCTGTGTAGTTCCTCCAGCTATACCAGACAACTGGGGACGAATCTGTGACCACCAACCCGTTACTATGGGGTTGGCTGAGCTGGATTCGCCGTTGGGGTTCGCAAATATGGCGCGAATGCGTGCTTCGTCTTCTGCCTGGCTCTGACGGTACGCAACCACGAGCCTCCGCGCTGCTTCTGTGCCTTCTTCGCCGCTGTTCTCGAAATACGCCATGCGTTCGGCAGAGACGTCGATTTCGCCGCTATTGCGCAGCCAGCGGATTTCGGTTACAGCGGCGTCTTCGCCGTCTACGCCTCTTCGCCGCGGGGCATAGCTCCAGACTTCGGTTGCTGGCTCCAGGCTCTCAGAAATGGATTGGGATTCCCGCATTACGCCCCAAAGTAGTTGTTCTTCGATTTCACGGCGATCTTGCGGTGATAAGGTCTCGAGCTGGGGCGCAACCTCTGTTCCCTCTGCTCTTCTCTGTTCGGCCTGGCGATGGCGGTCGTAAGCTCGTGTATACATTTGCGTGAGTGGTGACTCGTAGTCGTCTTGCTCTAACTCCTCGCGCGACCCAAATACACGAGCAAAACGTTCTCGTGCGAGCTGCATTTGTGCTTCCCGTCGTGTCATTGGTCGTGGCGGTTCGGAGGGGTCCTCTTGGATCTGGGGGGTTACCAACGATTCGGGCTCCGTAGGAACAGTTGCATTGACGTTTGGGGTCTCTTCAGCCTCTCGAAGAAGGTCGTCCAACGCGTCCTCTAGACTCTGTTGCGGTTCCTCCGGCCGCTCTTCCTCTGATGACAGTCTTCGCCTCCTCAGCCTATTCTCTGGCCTCAATGCATTGTTCTCCACGCCAGCCCGCAGCTGATCTAATGTTCGGGGTAGGAAACCAGGGCTGACTTCATAAAAAGGTTCTCCAATAACAGCTATGCGTTGCTCTGTACCATCGGGAAGCTTCGCGATGCGATATCCCTGATGAAACTCCCACCATCGCTCTAGGAACTCGGTCTGATCCGGTATCTCGGGTATGCGTGTCTGCGCGATCTCAAGCGGTGGGTCAGTAGCAGCAAGGCGATTGCTCCAGAATTCTAGGTGGGGGTTAGCTGACTATGACATTGGCTTGGATACACTGTCATCGTTCATACCTTTACAGAACCAGCAGTAGCCTTGCCACCTTGTGCCGCGATTTACAAAACCAACTCCATCAATGTACACTCGATATGTTCTTGAATGAACGCGCTCATCGGCACATGCACAGCAATTGGGCGTGGAAGTCAGCCTGCAGCTAGTGGCAAGCTTGTGCGGGCAATGAATGTCGAGGCGTGGGCAATCTGCGGTCAAAGTGCCCATAATGAGTGAGATGAGAGTGTGAAAGAGAAAACAAGGGCGAACTTTACAAGATGATTGAGTAAAGACTGGGGGGTGTTTGGGGGACGACCAAAGGGTAAACAGCTTTGTGACGTTGGGCGGGTGGCGGACGCAGACGCGCAGTTGTCGTCGGCTCGGCTGCTTGCCCTTGGGAACCCTGCATAAACCATGGCGGGGCGACGCGTGGGTCGGTGGGGAAAGTGGAGCGTGCCGTTACCGTGACTCCATGCCTTTGCACATCCCTACCACTTGGCTCAACGGCCCGTCACCGCATTTGTCGAATCCCTGCGATATAGTCAACGTCTTTGTTGGAAGTGAATAAAGCAAAAGTGTGTTTCGGCCGGTTCACCACGCAATTCCAAACACTCGGGGTGCATCAATGAAAATTACTTCCCTGTGTAACGTGACTTGAGGTATAAGAAGTCTCTGGTGCCTTGCACTGGTACTCGATCCTATCCAATACTCCCTCTAGACCTACAACACCACCAAGATGCGCGTGGAAATCCATAACCCAAATGAGAGGCCCTCCACCAGGCCAGCCGCCGCATTGACTCTCAAAGAATTCAACAGCAAAACCTTGGACCCCCCCGTCCCAGTCTACCTCCCCTGGAACCTCACAGCCCAAGAATTCGCACAGATCCTCGACAGCCCCAGCGACAAACCAGCTTTCAAGTTCCCTGCACTGCGGAACTGGCTGCTGGGACTCCTTGGAACTCTGGATGCACAGAAAAATGAATCGCATCCGTTCCATAGGCAGCCGTATCGCTTGGAAGAGCTTACAATCGAGTCTGTAGACTGGTTCGACAAGAAGAATTACACGCGACTTGGATACATGAAGATTCAATCTGAGATTAGGAATGGGTCTGGTGACGGCGATTGGATACCTGGATCTGCGTTCTTGCGAGGTGGAAGTGTGGCTATTCTGGTAAGTTACCCGACCTTTTTCCCTTTCCCATTCCTCTGTTTGCTTTGAGTGATGAGAAGTACTTACAATATACTCCAGGCCATCGTACAACCAACAGACGCCTCAGGGGAAGCCGAGAAACACGTCATCTTAACTGTCCAGCCCCGCCTGGCAGTTTCTAGCCTGGCATTCACCGAGATCCCAGCAGGCATGCTAGATGACTCGGGCTCCTTTACCGGAACAGCAGCACAGGAGCTGAAAGAAGAGGCGCACCTCCATGTCAAGATAGAAGAGTTGTTGGACCTGTCTGAACTTGCTTTGGAACAAGGACAAGCCGAATCCTTGGCCCCAACCGATCAGCTACGAACAGCAATGTATCCCAGCCCTGGTAAGAACAATTATATCCCCATCTCCAAGAATATTTAAGCTGACGATAGTTCTTTTCTTACTACAAAGGTGGATGCGACGAGTTTATGAAACTCTACTTATACCAGAAGCGTTTGTCACGTGCACACATGGAGTGGCTCAAGGACAGGGCGACTGGACTGGAGAATGAAGGTGAGAGGATAAGGCTGAAATTGGTTCCTCTAGAGAACTTTTGGAGAGAGGCTGCGCGCGATGGTAAAGCGCTTTCTGCGTTGGCGCTGTATGAGAATCTTCAGCGGCGGGGCAAGATTCCGGATATGCCAAAGGAGCCGGCGGAGGAGCCTAAGATATAATCTTGTAGTTCCAAAGCAAGGGTTGAGATTTGGGGGATAAGAATTTACTCAATCACTTCGAAGATATCATAGCTGAGAATATATACGTAACCAATCGTGTTTGTGTCCGTTGATGCACATTGAATTTTCCTCATTTCTGGACCTGATATCCCAAGCATGGCAAATAAGCAGCCCAATTATGTATCCTAGTTGATAATAATACAATGTTTTTATAAACAACAACCAGCAAAACCACCTGCCGTATTGGAATCAAGAAAACAAAACCGGACTCCGCTATTACCAGAAATATCAAAAACAAAGAACGGCCACTCCCCCAACCTCTAAATCCTCACTCCCCCATGCTGTAACTTATCTGACCAATCCGGCTGATACTTTTTCTTCATGTGCTGCATCAAATCCACCAACGACGCTGACAAGGCCGCAGAACTCGGCCACTTCCACGACGAAAGCTCAAGCACCAGTAGCGCATTCGAGTAGAGCTGAATCAGGTTGCCCCCGAATATCGATGGCATGCTTTGGATCAGCACTGCGCCAGCGCGGTAGACCCAGTGCGGCGTCAAGCAAAGGTGGACACTGCCGCAGCTTACTACTGCTTCTCTGTGTTGACATCAGCAAGGAAAGGGGGAATGAGGTGTAGGTGGGAGAAGGGAAGGGAGGACGTACAAAACGTGCCATGCGCTTCCCCAGCAGGGGTTCAGCAAGAGATGCGTTATGTGCAGTGTGATGCGCAGGAGAGGTACCAACTCATCTTTCTCATCAAAAAGCGGGAGTAACTTTTTCACCTTTTCCTTGGCTGCGAGATCGCCTCTTCGAAACCGGTTCTGCATGCGGAAAAGGGAGCAGAGATATTCGGCGGGCTTGTTCTTGTCGAAGCAAAGTTCGGTTTCCTGTGGCTAATGTGAGTAATGTGGGGGGGAAGGCAGTCGAGAGTTAGGATGGATGGGCTAGACATACAGGTTCGGGGAATAGAGCGGGGCGGTCGAGGGTTGAGGCAAGTTGGTTTTCAAGACAGTAGATTGTCATGTGCATGGCTTGTAGCATTTTCACATCGTTGGGTTCAAGTTCCTGTAGGGCGCGCTTGGATTCGAGGTCGAATGCTAGACGTCCAGCGAGAGCGACCTGCTGCCCGCTATTTCCCGTCAATGGGTCAAATGAGCTGTTGAAGGCGAGGAGCAAAATGCAGCGTATTGTGTCAATGTTAGGTTCCAGAGTTGCTAATTCCAGGTGCTCCATGGCGTCAGCAAAGTATTGAGTGGCCAGCGAACGATATTTGATTGAGTTGGCTTGGTGATAGGGAAGCCTGCTTGAAAGGTAACTGCTTTGGCTATTTGGCTGTCTTTTGCCGTTATTAGGAACAAGGTAGCATGCAATTGAATACATCATGTACAGCGAGAATAGCTCTATCGAATTGAGATTGGTGGGTAGTTCGGGCTGGAGGTAGCGCAGTGAAGGGTCCAGAATAGGATAGAGAGGCTGCACAACCTCAAGGTACAACTGCTTGAGCTCATTTTGCCTTTCGGGAGAGTCCTTGTTCATGCATTGCCAGTCGTCAAGTTCGTCGTCGGCCGGCTCGCTGCGTATGTTGTGTGCTTCGTACAACCTGGGCGACTTGACTAGGCATGCCTCTGCACCTAGATAGCGATAGCTGTTCTTAACCTCTGCAAAATGGTGCTCGTACTGCGTAACATCTTGTGCAAAGGCGTCGGGCTTGACATTCACACCGAATGCGCTGCTAATGCCAGGGCCAATCGAGGCTGTCGGAGAGGGAAGCTCGCTGGATAATCGGCGCACACGATCCACCAGCCCACTGATATAACTGGGGATTCGGTTAGCCGGAGTCGGGAAGATGTGCACGCACGTTTACCTTCGTGGCAGCAATTCGTTGCGTCCGTGGTCGTAGAACATGCACTCGACTCCGGCTTTTGTGCATTGCCTGTGACGGTGAGCGAAAGAGGCGCATTAGGTAGGACGGCGAAACAGTGTACCTGCACTTTGGCAAGAGTGTATCACAGCCGCGGCGACACTCTCGGCACCTCTTGCATGCGGGCAGACTCTGGGGAAGTTGAGTGCAGGATCCTTAAATGCGGAGGCGTCTGGGGTTACCTGAATCAGCGCCTCCAGATCGAGTGCTGGGGGACTGGCGCTGGCCGTGGCTGCCATGAGGGCCAATATGTACGAGGTCTGTAGGAGAGAAGTCCGATGGCTAGCAGCACATGGTGTTCGAGCTGGGATTCATTGCACCCAGCCCTGTCGCCAGAAGGGAAGATCTGGAACGCAAATCGCATGCTTGGGGGGAGGGGGGCCTAGCGAGGAGGGTTAGTGTTAGCGAGCAAGAGGTGCATCTGGTAAGCCTGGCCCAAACCGGCAGTGATCGATGGGGAGCTACATCATCCCGCTTGCCCTCAGCTCAGGTGGCTAGCATCTTGTCCTAGGACCACGAAGACCAACATGATAAACTGTCGACTCCTTTTCCTCTTTTTCCCAGCGCAATGAAACCCACGTCCTCGTGGTACAGACGTCTACCGCTCGTTCTCGACTACCATGCAGAGCCGTACAAAGGTCCGTCGCCGTGTACTGGCGTGTGCCCGCTGCCGTAAACGCAAGCTATCAGTAAACGCGACCCTTCTCCTGACACTTGTGCCTATTCACTAACAGCGGTTAGTGTGACGGCAAAGTACCCGCCTGTTCGCGCTGCGTCGGCGCGGGAGTACAGTGTGTCGGATTCGACTCGTCGACCCAGCAGGAGGCTCCGCGATCCATTGCCGATTTCTTGGAAGCCCACATTGCCAGGCTGGAGAACCCCAGTGCTCAATCAAATGCCACCTCCTTGGCCCATCCCACTGCTGCCATGCCCTCGCCTGCAGACTCTAATTTCTCTGACGCAAAGACCACGCAGTGGCGCTCAGACAAATGTGCTTTTGCTGACACCCTAGTCAACCAAGTTATGGAAGACATCACGCCGTCATTTCTCGGCGTCTGCAAGGCCCGACCCTTCCTGCAATGCGTCGTCAAGGGTACGCGGCTACCGTCCAAGAAGGGCCCTGTCCTGTCCAATGATCTCAACGAGAACCACCCAAGATCCATACTGAACCCGCAACAAACCAAAGGCCTTTTCTATGATCTCATGCCAGATGAGGTTGGTGCAAATAAACTTTTGCGGAATTATCTCGATCGCGTCATTACGCAGTACCCTATTTACCATCGCAACGATGTCACCAAAGCCTTCAAATCCGTCTACCACAAGAGTTCTCCAGCCTCAGACGCAGGCGAGCACTCATTTCGTAACCGCTACATAGTCTGCATAATAATGGCCATATCCCTGACCACTAGTGCACGGAATAATGTACGCAAAGCAAACGACCTCGCCTATCAGCTTGTTCGGCACGCCATGCAGTGGATCCCTGAAGTTGCGACCAACGACATTCCCGGACTGCAAGCCATTCTGCTTTTGTCTCAATACATTTTCTTGAATCCCAAGATGGCAGACTTGTGGCTTCTGACAGGCCTGATTAGCCAAGCAGTCATTGACCTTGGTCTTCATCAGGAACTACCAAATGACCCCAAGATCACTGCTTATGAGCGTGACATGCGACGTCGGATATTCTGGTGTGCATGGGAAATGGAGGTTGGCGTATGCTGCATCTTTCTACGGCCCGCAAGTTTGCCTATCAGACAGATCGAAGTCACCTTTCCGTTGGAACTAGACGACACGGCCATTACTCAAACTAGCATATTGCCTACTGGGCGCATATCGAAATTCACCCAACGCATCATTTGCCGGTTTCGCTTGATTGAAGCAGAAATCATTTCGGTTTTGTGGCACGGCGATCCTTTTTCTGATGAATTCACGTCACTGGAGCAGTGGATTCAGCAATGTGTCGAGAACATAACGAATTGGCAAAAAGAAATATACGCCGCCGCCAACGCCAACACAGACCAAAGCCTAAATGCACGGTGGACTGAGATGTGCTTGTACTCGGACATTGCAAGCCCATACATTTTGTCACTGTTGAATCGCACCTCACGCCGAATACCCAACCCGAGCAAGGAGCAAATGATGATTGCATTAGTCAATGCCGTCAAGGTTGCCGACGGCTACTTTCAACAATCCGAAGCAGAAGCCGGCAAGATCAAATACGTGTTCCACCCATGTCATCATGTGTTCAATTGCGCCCTCATATTCCTCCAAGGCCTGCAGCGTTGCAAAAGAGACATAGCATATCACTATTCATGGCAGCAAGTGCAAGATTGGATGCACGTCTTTTCCAAATGCTTCTTATCCATCTCTGAACGATGGTCGGCTGCGAGGAGATGCTATGAAGAATACGAACGATTGCTGTTACCAGTCAAAACCGAGTACCTGGAGTATCTGGAACAGAAGGCCAGTCTTCATCCACCTTCATTTCATAAAGCTAGATCGGACACGAGTAGTGTGGGTGAATACCAGATGCCGCCTTCTGGGCTTACTGAAGTCGACGAGGCTTATCAGTTTTGGACGATTTTTAACCCTACTACTTCGACGGTCGATGGCACGGATCCGATTGGACCTTATCCATATGTTAATCTACCACCCCAGGACTGGAATGAGGAGTTTTCTTTGAATGTGAACGACAATGCGGATATGATATTGGAGGTATCATGATGACCCGGCGACTTTCAGTCATTTCTTCGTACGTCATAGATTTTCGGGTTTCTGGATCCATGACCTTGTCATTTCACGACAGAATGCTGCTTGTTCAGTGTCAGTAATACTGGGACGTCTCGATATAGCCACTATGATACCACCGGAGACCTCGTAAATGGATGTTTGTGAAAAAAGGCTTCTTCTATACACGGAGTATTGTTCGCCCAACTGCTGGTGTAAGCCTTGGGGAATAATCACACACGTTGCCCATCTTCCACCCCCTGAGCCTTACCTCGTGGCTCGATTTCCACCACGTCAGATTCTTAGCATACTGCTACTGCCATTAGCGGCACAAATCACCCGGCAATTAAATAGGCCTTGGCTTCCCAATCGCAAAATCCCCGCCTAGCACTGTTTTACGGGATACAGTCTAGTGTACGCTTCGAAGTATTTGCAGGGAAACCTAGATATTAAAGGCTAAAAGGCGGTATTTCCCCAAGGGAGAACATAGTACAGTATTGCTAGCCGATGTAATACAAGAAATCTTCGTCGCAATATTTCACAAGGTCATGATTGCAGGACGTTATGTGCAACGTGAAGCTTGCATCTCCTTTTCAGAATGACGCAAGATATGTAATATCTACTTCCTACGTCAAAGTTCCAGATTGATCGTTTCCTCTACCTCTGTTGGTCTACCCATCCTCACGGTCGCCTTTCTATTATTCAAATCCATTACAATATTGAAAAGCGTTCCACTTCCAGTCTCCTCTGTCTCAGTCCTGCATATTGAACCTGGTGCGTTTTGTTCATCTTCAAACAGCTGACCTACTTGTTCCCAGCTGGGGTTTTTACCCAAAGCCGCAGCATTTTCAGTCATGGTTTGAAAACGAGTCAACGAATCTTTTAGCCACACTGTATCGGTTTCGCCGGGGTGTTCGAGAAGGAGATGGTTCGTATGAACGATTTTCCCAGTGGAGTCTGGCGATAAGCGAGCGAATGTACTTTTGGTAAACTCCAGGCCCACAGCTGTCGTTGCATCGGCTATGAGGATATGGGCCGAAGATGCCATTCCGAAACTTTCTAGAGCCTGGACTGCTTCGCCCGCGGATCTGCTCTCTAAAGCCATTCGTAGGCCGAAGTGAGCGGGCATTCGAGTTGAATTTACACCGTATACTTTTATCGCGTTGAACAAAGTACCCACACCGGAGCTGTTGAAGCCGATCTTTCCAATGATGCCTGCCTCGGTGACCTGGACTATTGTGGGCTTATTGGGCTGAGTTATCTTGGTGATAATGAGGTTTTGCTTCTGCTCCGTCATCCACTTTCTTATGTCAGCACTTCTATCTTGGTTCGTATTCTTTCCAGAATAGGATACTCACATCCCAGTTTTGCGCCAGCCATGCGTGGTCATTGGTATGCCATGAGAGCGATGTGCATCCATCGCTGAATAGCCCAAAGTTGATTTCCGTCCGAACATTCAACGCCACAATGTCTAATAAATCGCGTCCGGAGCCATCAGCAATGCCCTGCATCTCTTGGTGAAACATTGGCCATTGCTCTTTAGCTCGCTGCTCAAACACTAAAGTGTGCTCAAGCACCTGCGGCCATCTTTGCTTGCAATTCTTCAGAAACAAGCATGCATAAAACTCAATGCTCCGATTGATCTGTAGCTTAGCAGCTTGGCCATGCTGGTAGCCAATCTATGCAGATGTATTAGCAAGGACAGGAGGTTGCAGAGACAAAAATGACGTCACAACTCACTTGGTACGGCGTTCCTTCACACTCGACGAACAACATGGCGTGAAAATCAGCCCAGAACTCCTAGGATAGAAGCAAATCAACGCAGCAGTCTGCACAATCGTACATGAACATGGGGCTGTCAGAGCCATTTACGTCAACTTCAATGCGGGCGCCGCTCTCGGCAATGCTGCCTTTGCCCCGCCTTTTGCGCGCTCAATTCCGTCTTACTTATCGCCTGCGACTATCACGCCTTACCTTCGCTTATCTGGGTATGAATCTACAGTTATTCCCACGTAATGTGCTGCACCAAGACGAATTGGGTTCCTGGGCCGCTGCAAGCTAGTTTTACGTACATGCAGTATAGTAGTAGTATCCACTTTTCATGACGAGTCCGTAGCATATATGTGGCTCTACAGAACACACGCTATGGAACAGAAGTGGCAGGGTAACGCCAATTGACCGGTATGTCGGTGTGTCATGCTTGTTGCTATGCCACCGGCTACAGCGGTTGAAGTGCCTTGGGAAAATGATAAGAAGGACATGTAGCCCAGGAATAGCTTGCTGCTACAAGGTCCCATTGTAAATCCAATATAGACATTCATCTCGTCAATATGCCGAAACGCGTTCTGTGCTCATATGGTATCGATATTGATGCAGTTAGTGACAAGTATGGAATTCTCCAGGACACGGCTGACTACCCGCCCATGCTAGGTAAGCGGATGGTACGTTCACTTCAGATGATACCTTGTCTCTTTGACTAAAATCACTCCAAGGCTGAATACCAAAAACGGAGACCCAGCCAATCCAACCGATGTATCCCGCGGCGTCTTTGGTGCAACCGTAGGCATCGACCGCCTACTCAAGCTTCTAGACAAGTACCAGATCAAAGCCACCTGGTTCACACCCGCGCACACGGCAGAATCTTTCCCAGAGCAGATCCGCAAGATAATCGACAAAGGCCATGAAATAGGCCTTCACGGCTACACTCACGAATTCGTCTCAACACTCAGCGAGCAACAGCAACGAGACGTACTGGCAAAAAGCATCCAAGTCCTAACCGACATGGTAGGCAAAAAGCCTCGCGGCTGGACAGCCCCAGCCTGGAGCACCAGCAAAGAAACCGTAGCCCTCCTCGAGGAATTCGGCATTGTACGTTTCCCCCCCCCAACCCCTCCCAAACAAAACATATCTCCAACTTACTAACGGGAATGATAGGAATACGACCACTCCTTCATGCACCACGACTCACAACCCTACTACCTCCCCTCCCCGCACCTAACCACGCACACCAGCACCAACACCTCACAACCTGCCTCCCACTGGATGACCCCCATGACCCCCTTAATCCCCTCCTCCATTGTCGAAATCCCCGCAAACTGGCATCTAGACGACTGGCCGCCCTTCCAACTCTCGCTCTCGCAACCCAGCACGCACGGCTACGTCGACACCGCCACCATTGAGCGGTTGTGGAAAGAGCAGTTTGAGTATTTATATCGCGAGTGTAATGAGGGAGAGTGTTTTGTCTTTCCGATTAGTATTCATCCGCAGGTGAGTGGGAAGCCGCAGGTGCTGCTGTTGCATGAGCGGTTTATTGAGTGGGTTAATGGGCATGAGGGGGTCGAGTGGGTTACTATGGCGCAGATCGTGGATGAGTTTAAAGAGGGGAGGGTGGGGGGTGCGAGGGTGAGGGGTGGGGTTGGGAGTAGCGGTAGGGTTAGGGCGAAGTTGTGAGGGTGCCGAGATGGCGCGCCGTGGGAGGCGTTGAGGACTCCGATGATTGTCGGGGGAGGGACGTGGACGTTCTTTTCTTATTTGCTTTTTTCTTCCCGTCCTTTTTGCGGGGAAGGGCTAGGGGCGGTGCGATGCATGGAGTTATATGTGCCGCTTTCCTGCATAAGTACCGGGTATGCATGGTTGCTCCGCTTTGATGCAGCATGTGCGTGGGTCGCGGAGAAGAGCGCAGTGTGGGTTGCGGTGAAGTGCGATGGTAGCGCTTATTCAGCTCAAGAGTGGGGTTGGTAAGATTGGTATATACTGAGTGGTATTCCAATGATAAATTTGGTTATTCCTTGGTCCGTGGATCTATGCTGTTGTCGTTCCGAGTTGATGCTGGACGAGGTGTAGATTCACAGCTCTTTTTTTATATTGTTCTATTACCAGGTTGTTTCACTTGTCCTACCTATTGCTGTCTTTTCTCGGAGAAGAAGTAAAGCCTGAAGACGAAGCAGCAATATGACTCCTGATGTGCGGCTCCGATTGACCTTCTAACTTTGTGAAGCATCACTGTAATAGCAAAGGTGTTCTACAACCCCCATTTTCCCTTGTTTCGCCGAATTGGAATGTCTTTGGGATTACTTTAAAGCCGACTATAATCAGTTGAGCCGGAAGCGAGGAGAGGATACGTTATTGAAACGATGTCGACATGGAACTCTTAATATGCTGACATTCTTCAATCGTTAAACGACCCCGCATCTGCTTAGCAACAATACTCTGTCTCGAAGCCATGTCATCTTCCAACTAACAATTAACACATTACAGTCCAAACATTCTTACATACACTTCAAAGCCCCTCTACCAACCCAACCATCCACTCTTTTCATCCATAACAATCTCCACCCAACCTCACAGACAATAAGGACCAATAGAACTCCTCGGGTCATTATAGCAAGTCAGATTACAGCACTTACCCGGGTCCCCCAAATCGCAGGGTTGGCCCGGCGCATCACATACGGGTGGTCGACTCTCAACGCACGCAGTTGCGGTCGTAGTGACACTAACCGTCTAATTCACCGTCAGCACCTACTCTCTCATATGTCCTTTTCTTCTTCAAGGAAAGATCAAAGAAAACTTACCGGTACAGGTGCAAAAGTCGTAACAGTAGTAACGATAGGAGTAGGAGGAGTCTTTGGCTTCAAGCAGAGACAGCGACACGCATCTGCGATTTTTGCAGCAGGGAAACGCGCGAGTTGGGCAGGGATATTTGCGCGCTTGTCGAGCTTGACACGGCTTCCTTGGTCGAAGTATTCGATTTCAAAGTGCTGGGATGCGGCGCGTTTTTGCTGGCCGCATTGGGTCCTTGTTACTGTGACTACTTCGGTACTAGTGGTTATCCTGGGAGATTGTCAGTGATCGTTGTGAATCAAGTGTGTATATGCGTTGGTTCCCAAGTAGACTTACACGGGGGTAGGTGTGATAGTCGATGTTACGGTGGTTGTTTTGGGTGGGTTGATATATTCGCGGCAAAAATTTGTGCCTGGTACGCCGAGTTTCTTCAGAGCGTTGAGGATTTCATTGTTTTTTGTGCAAATAGCGGATTGCTGGGCTGCTGCTGTTGGTTCGGGGACAGCGACTCCGAGTACGCTGGTTGCGGCTATGAGGATGAGTTTGAGGGCGAGCATGATGGAGGTCTTCTAGGTGGGCTTGGAGAGGACTGCTTGTTCGCTATGCCTATGGCCGAGCTCATTATATATATCATATTGTCAAGTGGTGCAAATTACATGCGATTCAGGGAGCTTAGCTAAGGGGTATATGGTGTCGAGCTTGCCCATATTGTTGTGGCGCTTCTTGTCGTGACATGCTGGTTTTCTAGTGAGATCTTCAAGATTCGTTAGCGTGCAGCCTCGCGAACCCGTTGGGTAAGTGGGCAAGTCGTAGTGCAATACAAGTACATACTTTGAGGTCAATATCAGATTAGTATATGCTATTTCTCGGTTAGTACCATAGGAAATATAAAACACGATGGCGCTTTAGCCCCTGAAAGGGAAATTCTATTCGCCTGTTTGTGCTCAATCCGGCCAGTAGACATTCGGGCTAGCCGATGTGGCGCAATAATCGACGAGTCTCGCCAGTTATCAGGGGGTTGCCAACTACCCATCAGATGTAGACTTGCTCATTATGGAAGGGCGAACAACTGAAATAGTGCTTGTAGCTTCAAAAGAAACAGAATGATAGCGCAGAGTTTTTATTGTCTTGCAGTTCTGCACTTGCGAAAGAAAACCGATAGCGATGATTCCAACTTGGGTCATAGGAAAGTTTCCGTCTACGCTTATTCTGGAGTTTAAATCTACAGTACCTGTGAGATGACACTCTTGGCGTTCAATAGTCGTCATGAGCCCAAAGGTTAGTGGAAAAGGTGGCGCACGCGGACCAGATCACTTCCATCGATTCCTTTATTACCGACACGCTGCACTCCATTGAGCACGGACAGCCGCAGCATAGTAACAGATATTGATGGGGATATGGTTCAAAATCCACTGTGGGGTTAAATTTGCTGAGAAGTAGAGGAGGTAGGGACCGCTACGAATTTCGCGCCAACAATAGACAGATTATATCGTATGTGAGGATTTAGCCAATCTATTGCCTTTTCAATTAAACAGCATCAGCACGTGAAAGGACTTTGCTAACTTCTTAGCTCACCGCTAAGAGACATGGGAAGTATTCCGGGACTTGCAACGCTTATCTTGCATGAAAGTCATGTATTTCCTAAATAGTCATCCGATGCACGGACCGCACCCCGAGAACCAATCATCCAATATTCCAAGGTAGTAGTAATCAGTCCCGCTCTGCATACATACTACATACACTACAAACATACATACATCAACTAACCCCATAACTCAACCAACATACACAAGAATGGATGACACGCCACCATCCGTCAAGAAGACAAAACTACAATGGCGCACCCTCACCCCAGCCCTTCTCCCCCACCTCTCCCACATAGCGGCAACAATCCACCCCGGCCTCGCTGAACGCGACGCCGTCTTCCTCGAACGCATAACTCTGTTTCCAACAGGTTGTCTTGGATTATTCGACGACGAAGAGTCCAACACACTATATGGCTATTTAATTTCACATCCGATCCGGCACCAGGAACCGCCTGAGCTGGATTCGCTGCTTGGAGAAATAGCAAAAGATGCGGATCAGTATTATATTCATGATTTGGCTATTTTGCCTGAAGCTAGGGGGTCTGGTCTCGCGCAAAGGGGGGTTGAAAAGGTACTGGGTACGGCGGCTCAGGCGTACAAGACAAGTTGTTTGGCATCTGTATATGGGACGACGGCATTTTGGGGGAAGTTTGGGTTTGAGAAGCCAGAGGTGGTTAGTGCAAGGTTGGGTGAGAAGTTGCTTGGTTATGGGGATGAGGCTGTGTATCTTGAACGAAAGAATGGGTGAGAGTGTAGTAGCGGCATTACAAGTACGAATTATGCATACCACATACCCGATGCGGCGATTACGTCATTGTGGCTTGAAGCAAAAACAATCACGGAAAGACCAAGATGGAAGGCAAGGTTTATGTGGCTGTTTTGGCTTGACTGGGAAAGTCAGAGCCGCCGCGCGCTGTACTAAAGTAATATACTAAGAGCAGGGGTATTCAGATGTATAGAGTGTGCTCAGTCCATGTACTTGGGAAACAGATGGTGTTAGATTGGATATTTATTTATATTGACGGTCATCTAGATTATCGGAACTTGGAGAGGCTGCTTACAAGCTGGCTAAATTTAGTCAAGCTTAGAATTTGCAGAGGGCTTGCAAAGTGTCCTTGGTGGTGTGCGAGGATTCCTTGACAATGTTGATGAGTGCCTTGAATCTGCGGTGTGTTAGGTATTGTCAAAATCATGCGGAATTGTTTGGCCACTCACTCGGGTGTGCCGGCTTCTCCAAACAGTTCGTACAAGAAGCTCTCGCTGGTGGTGACAATGGCGCCTTCGTGTCTTAATCTTGCCAGGGCAATTGGAATCTCTTCTTTGTTGCAGCTGCTTACGCCGTCTGCGATGACATATACCTTGTGCTTTCGCCTGAGAAGATCCAGAGTGGTCTGGGTGATGCAGATATGGCTCTCAATGCCAACAACGATGGCGGACAGCGGGCCGGGGGCGTTGAGAGAGTCGAGGGCCCTTTCAACTTCCGGGGTACTAGAGAAATCAGCCTGAATTGCTACGTGGATGGCATTGAGACATGCATCATGGAGAAGAGAGTTTTGTCAAGATGACAAACAGTCTTGACGCCATCGGGGGCATCGAGCTTCAGCTCTGGACACGTCTCGCCCAACCGTGCACGATTTTGGGTAGTTGCAATGACGGGGATGTTAAGCACCTGGCCTGGGGGAGGGGGGTGTTGGTCAGCAGCAAGCGAGCAGGGTCATGGAAACATGCAAGACATACTTGCTCGAAGCAGCTTCTGTGCCGTTGCAATCACCTTGGGGAACTCATAGATGGCGGGGCGGAACTTTTCCTGCAGATCGCAAATACTGGTATACTATGAGCGGACACGATGGTGGTGGTGAGTGTTGGAGTCGGCGGAGTCATACAAGAGGGCGGGGTTCGCTAGGGACCATCAGCCATGTCGGTACAGATGCAACGTGGTTGCTCAGCCGTCAGTCTATGTATATACCTATGCGGTGCGGGGCCATGGCTGAAGAGGAGAATGTACGAAATATTTTGAGCGGGTTGAGGGTGGGGCGTGTGTACAGCATGCGTGGGAGGAGCAGAAACGGGGCATGGTGCGGCGCAGTCATGGTGGCGTGCAGACGGAGCGGTGCAGCAGCCGCCATGGCTCGGCTAGAGTACTTGCGGCGACATGGACATGGACATGGACATCGGCTGCGGCTTCCCCTGGGGTTCAGCGCGCCTGCCGTTTCTGCCACTNCCACGGCCACCGCCGCCGCCGCAATGGCAGGAGCAGCGACAGTGGCCGTGGCCGTGCCCTGTGCACCCCACGCAGCACGCACCTGCCGCCTGCCGTGGCCCTCTCTCCCTCCCCCTCCCCCTCCCAGAAATATTTCCGGCCATGTGAAACGGGCCCGGATTGCGCGCATATTGAGCCCCAATTTACTGCGTCAAAACATTTTCCCTGAGTCGGCGCAAGCCCTGGCATAACCACACGAGATTGTCCGAGACGGCCTCAGGAGAGGGCCGCACTTGGCTGCCGGCAGCACGGTGCTGTCCCTGCATCCGTTCGCGCGGTACACTCGGTCAAGGTGAGATGAGATGAGCGTCAGACGAGGCCAAAAATACTCTTTTTTCGCTGTGCGAAGGCCGGTCTGCAGCAGCTCTTTGCGGTCTACATACGTATGTACGTACAAGGCACAGTGCCAGCCCGTCTGACCTGGCATCCAACACACCCCCCCTACAATCTCACCAGAGGCCGCCATCCCTTGCCATGTACGCAATAAGGGGCTCCAGCGCCGCCCTGCCTGCCGCCGCCCAGCGTGCTACTGCTACTGCCTCTGCTACCACTCGTACTACTGCTTGGTGCTGATGCCGCCCAGCCAGCGACGGTCAACCCGACTCCACGCTGTTGGAAGGATAGACGAGAACTAGCCTTGGGACATGGCCAGATGCCGCCTAGTCAGCAGCGTTGGGGCTGACGCAGTTGGGTGCTGAGCATGTGTAACGCGCTGAGGGTGCCAGTTGACCTAGTCGATTGCATTACACCTAGACTGAACCACCGTGGCGCTGTGGGCGTGTGCTTTCCCCTCTGCCTTCCTTGTCTTTGCTCGGTGCTCCGAGCGCGGAGCAGGCTTCCCGACGTCGTAGCCATGGCCGTCGTGGTTGGTAGTCGTGGTATTAATCGTCGTGATGTTGGTGCAGGAAGCCATGGCGCGGTCGAGTCTTGTCCAGACAATCCAGGTACATAGTATGTACTACTAGTTGTTAGATACGACGGTACTTTGCTGCACCCACAGCCCCTGCCCGGCAACGACGCAGCCCTCATGGGCTCATTAGATTGGAGTGCAAAGTGCATATAGTCGGTCGAGAAGGCGCCCCTGTCGCCAGTCACGGTTCTGGTGTAGGTGACGGCACGCGCCCTCCCCAAAGCGCTCTAGACGTAGCTCTGTGCGTTTATCCCCCCGTTAGGCCTACGCCCCATGCATTATACGTACTTTGTACTTACATACTGCAAGCAACAGAACCTCGCAGACAGACTGTTGCCCTTTTCTTCTGCACTGCTTCGCTCGCTGTCTGCAGTGCCCATCCTCCCTCCCCACTCACCCACCCACCACCACCACACCACCTGCGTCTGGCCCGTTGATTAGCGCCTGGCCCGTCCAACCACTCAGCGCCCCCCATTCCCACCACATCGTTCCCACAAGGCCAGCCCAGCAGGGGTTCTCTCCAGCACCAGCACCAGCACCAGCAACTCGCTCGCCCGCCCAATTCAAGACGACACTCGCTGCAAAAGCGCCCGCCTCATTCACGCGCTGCCTCGACCTGCTCTGGAAGCACTTCTCACCCTCCTTCTCCCCGTCTCTCTTGTCCTCTGCCCTGGCACAGTGAGCAGCGGCAGAAGCCCCTCCCGGACTACCGCTCGATTTCCCCTACCCATCGGCCACTAAAGTTTATGACCAACCGCCGCCACAACAACCCCCAATATCTTTACATCCACCATCCCCAGCCCATCCACACCGACTCCCGCCCAACAAAGGACCACGCCGCCGCCCTTTACTCGCCCGCCCTCTGCTTGCCGCAGCAACCTCTGCGCTCGCACCTCCAGTACGCTCAGCTGCCCCCGTATCTGCTGCTGCACCCCTTCCTGCAGCTTGCGCGCATCGACGAAGTGCATCAATCCCTCTCGCACACTCCCTTTCCAGCCGTAATTGTGTCTCCCCACTCGCTGAGCCCGCCGCCCCAGCGGGACTCAGGCCGCACCCACTCCAAGAAGCCTCCCGTCAAGACGGCACAGGCACCCAAAGATACCACAGATGGGCATAAGGATACAAAGCGCAGCGTGCCCAACTGCACGCCCACGGTGACATCAAACGGTGCTCCAAACATGGCAAGCAAGCGGGAACAGGCAGCGCAGCCGCCTCTCACCGACACACAGACACAGGCACAGGCGCGACCGCAGCGACCGTCTATAGTCTCGCACCACTCGAGCTCAGTCCCCTCTACTCCCTTGCAGGTCGCCCGCAAATACAACACGCCCTCACGCTCGCCCTCGCCCAACGGCGGCCTGGGCGGCCATTCGCCACGCTCCGTATCCTCCGAAGCAAACGGCGCCATGCCTACCCTTAGGCCCGCCCGTCCCTTCAAATGCCGGTTCGAAACCAATGTTGGCATGCTGGGCAGGAGACGAATGCCTTACCAATCAGACGAGATATTGGACAAGGCCAAAGAGGAGCCCAAGAAGAGCTTGGACCCCCACGAAGACGACAAGTTGAGCGGTGACATGCGCGAGCTGTATGACCGGTTGCTGCCCAAGCAACAGGATAACGATACGCGAGAGCGCTTCGTGAAAAAGGTGCAGCGCATACTGGAAACTGAGTTTCCGGGTACGCAAATGATGGTCCACGTGTTTGGGTCCTCGGGCAACATGCTATGGACATCGGAGAGCGATGGTAAGCGTCACGCTTTACACCAAGTTCCGCGCTAACCCTGGTAGTTGACATTTGCATCCAAACGCCCATGAAAAGGCTAGAAGAGATGCACCCGCTGGCTGAGGCTCTCGACAAGCGTACGTGAGCAATGTCACTCTGCTTGGCTGCGACTAACATTTACAGATGGCATGGAACGTGTCGTGTGTATTCCCGCAGCCAAGGTCCGGATAGTAAAAGTCTGGGATCCCGAGCTGCAGCTCGCCTGCGATATCAACGTGAACAACGTCGCCGCAATCGAGAATACACGCATGATCAAGACATACATCCAGCTAGATGACCGTGTACGGCCATTGGCAATGATCATAAAATACTGGACAAAACGCCGTATCCTTAACGATGCTGGTAAGTGCACTGCAACACTTCTTGCTTCTCATTTAACCCTTGGCAGGCATTGGTGGCACAATCAGTTCGTATACGTGGATATGTATGATTCTCAACTTTCTTCAAACACGGGATCCACCGGTTCTGCCCAATCTACATGAGCTCCCCCAGCGAGCACGAGACGGAACGACCGGTCAGCCGTCATTATCGAGTTTCGCCGATGATGTTGGAAAGCTGAGAGGTTTTGGGGAAAAGAACAGGGAAAGTCTGGGCCAGTTGCTCTTTCACTTCTTCCGTCTATATGGCCATGAGGTAGACTACGAAAAGGAGACAATCTCGGTGCGCCAGGGTAAACGCATACCAAGAGAAGAAAAAGGCTGGCACCCGGGCGGTGGTCAGAAGGAAGGCGTCAACCGCCTTTGTGTAGAGGAGCCCTTTAACGTTGATCGAAATCTCGGAAACTCGGCAGATGACTACGCGTGGCGTGGGATACATCTGGAGATACGTCGGGCTTTCGATTTGCTCGCAGATGGTCAGCAGCTTGACAAAGTGTGTGAGCAGTTTGAGTATCCCCCTGAAGAAAAGTCCAACGCCATCTTCAAGAAACCGCAGTCCCAAAAGGCAATCATCACTTCGAGTGTGCCAAATCGCAGTGGCCGCGGTGGTTCCAACTCGCGCGGGGGGAGAGGCGGTTTTAACCTCAAGGGTCAGCATGGAGGCAGCAGACGTTCTTCTAACAGCTCGAATTACAGTCAGGGTCGCCCACCCTTTCTGCACAGTCCACCCATTCCTGCAAGTGCTGGTCCAGAATATTTCAGCTTCCCTCGAGGTATTCACGACCAGCTCCATGATCAGCTGTACCAGCAATACCAGATGTTGGAAATGCAGTCAAATTCTTTGCGTGCGCAGTTGGCCGCGCAGCAGCATGCTCAGCAAGCACACCAAGTAAGAGCTGCTCAGATGCATGCCCATGCCGTTGCCCAGGCACAAGCACAAGGACGAGCACCAAACAGCGTGAGCGGGTCACCTCAAAAGTCGCCGTATGTTAATGGACGTCAAAGCCCTAGGCTGGCTGAGCGTGGAATACCGCCAAACGCTCTCCCTCAGGGATTCCTATACCACTACCCTGGCTTCTACAATCCCTCTCAGGTGGATCTTAACGGATCACAGGATGGCTCACGGACAAACCCATCTTCGCCATCTCTGAGCAGTAGCATGCCTGGTGTACATCGAGGTGTTCACCGCGCATCAAATGCTAGTGAGACAACCTCACTTCGTTCGCACTCGCAGCCGCCACGTAACGCTGCTCAGCAGCCTGTCATTGTTGGGTATCCGCCTATGCCTCAGTTCGTTGACCCAAGCATGTTTGCCGGCTACCCCATTGCACGGTCTTCGCAAGATCTCTCAACTGCACAAGCCACGTCAGATGTTCCGGTAAATCCAATGGCTGCTCAACAGGACTCGGCCCCATCTTCAGATAATGGCTCACCGAAGGACTACGTGGGCTATTCTGTAGCAGAACAGCCGCAGCCGCAGCCGCAGCCAACGCCGGTACGCTCATTACAAGAGTACACTGTGTCGGCAATTCCATCTTTCAGCGAACTGGCCCAGCGCCGCAGACGGGTGTCGCCAGAGATTACCCAGCCTCTTTTGAACACTGCATTGCGGCGGGTAACAAGATCACCTTCTCCACTGGGAGGTCATATGCGAAGTTGTTCGAGCGGTATTGCCCAGCCAAACGATGCCGTGCCCGAGCAGCGCAAGTCGCGCGTTGACTCCGTACGGCCTGCGCCTATTGATAACGGTCCAGTCATTGTCAATGGCTCGTTTCCTACACAGCCCCGTCCCAAGGCTGACACATTCGATACCGCTCCACCTGAGGCGCCACCTTCAGCTCCACTTGCCATGTATCCCGACGACCAAGCCATTCAACAAATCCAACAGCTCCAGGCACGTCAGCAATTAGTACTCCAGGAAATGCAGAGGCAAAAGGTAGTAGAGAACATGGGGCCTTCAATTGTCAATGGGTCCATGAATGGGCACCCATCAGTGGAGTTGAATGGCATGCCGCGTGCATCCGATGAAAGTCAGCAGCCATTTCCTACAGTTGGCGATGCCTGGGTAAACTACGAGATACCCAATAACCACAACGGTGATCGCGTTGAAGACGTATCGCCAACCCGTATGGTTCCTAATCCTCAGTGGGCTGCGCCTGCATATCCCAATGGTCTTCCACCTCTAGAAACGACAAATGTGCAGCGAGCGCATCCCCAGGAGGTCAAATCTGCAACCATCCCTTTACTGTCACCAGTGTTTGAGACTCGCACACCCTCTCCAACTGTGACACGTTCTTCTGAACTCAGCAAGGTTGTGAACAGCAGCAATGGGCACAAGTCACAGTCAAAGTCAAACAACCAGCAGCAACACCGCCGCGGATCGGTTACAAATGGATCGAACAGCAACGGCAAGGATAACCGCAACAGCCAGCAACAAAAGGCTACTCAAAACCACGAGCGCACAAACAAAGCGAATGCAGGAAGTTCTGGCCCTAGCTCTTGGCAACAACAAGCTCCCCGTAAGAAGGGGAAGAATAAGAAACCAAGGGCGCCAGAGCAGAAAGCCATGGGTGAGCCATTGCCTGCCAATGCTGCTGATCGGAAAGGTGGTTAATATGTTACCACTTTCGTTGTTTGAAGAATGCCTTTTGCGCCGGTCGAGATAGACCGTACCCGGTTGTTTTTTTCTGGATATCTCGGAAGCAAACAAGACGTCCGCTCTGGTTCGGCGGTCCAGAGTTTTCTTCGGTAATGTCTCTATGCCCAGGCCCCGCAAAGCCATTCGCTATTATCGGGAGATGCCGTCAGCGCCCACGAACTGAACTGCGAAATGTGGTAAGGAAAAGAAGAAAAAGGAGAAAAAAAGACTTGCGCCATGGTCTTCCACATGGCCTTGATGACGTTGGCATTGTCGTTATACTCGGCGTCGCGAAAAGGACGCGGCCGCGCAGAGCGTTGTTTGTTTCTCCCATTTGAGCGGCGTTGTTGACCCTTTGTTCGAGCGCGAAAACACACACACATGCATGTTATCGCATCAATTTGGAGTTTCTTTGCTGTTATTTTTTTTCACTAGTAGGTTCAGGTTTCTCTCTCGGGCTCATTTCATACAGGATATATTGGTACGGCAAAGCGTGTGCGACTTTTGTTTTCTTTTTTACCCCTCAAACACTCGAGGTCACAGGCTGGAAAAGACGCATATGTGCGTGCGTGTGTTCATTCATGGGCTGGCTCATTGTGATGGTTTGTTTTTTTGTTATTATGGGATTTTCTCGTCCGGCTCATGAGGGAGGAGGGGTCCTAAATCATTGGTTCAAAGGGATGGTCGGGGGCGATGGTGGATGGGAGGCGCCATGTATAGATAAAAAAAGAACGACCAGGAACAGTGGTTGGTGATGGGGAGGGAGGGGGAGGGGACAAAGGGTTCCAAATGTCCATATGGCAATGGCTTTTGCTTTGTATCTTTGATGTCTTCCGCGGATGAAAAGGGTAGAGAAATGATAAATTGTTAAAAGTTATGACGGTTGGGTTCGCGATATGTGTGAAGTAGAGAGCTACGGAAATGATGATGTATGCTAATACTGTAATTTGTCTCACCTCACCTTGTCTCATCATGAAAAGATTCCGGCAACATCGTAAGTATTCCCCCCCTTTTTTTCTCCGCTACACAATACTTCCTTTCGATTCTTCCTTGTCGAAACAATGTAGAGTTGTATACTAAAACTAATCATCATTCTGTTCGGTCCAGTATAGTCCTTTCCTTGTGGTGAGATGCGTGGTTTGGCTGGGAATGAATGGAAGAGGTGTGTTGTTTGGAAATGGGAAGGTTGAGATGGATGGGGGGTTGCGTAGGTTTGGTGTGTTTTGAGGGTGTTGGTTGGAGAGAAGGTGGTGTGAGGTGGGATATTGAGGAGAAGGTGTGGGTGGTATGTGAGGGGTTGGTTGATTGTTTAGTGTGGATGGCGGTGGTGGGAGTTTATAGGAGGTTTGTGTTGCTGTGGGCACGTGTTGTAGCAAGGAAAGTGTTGGGTGTTTGGTAATTTTGTTGTGTGGATGATGTGCTAGTATTGCGTTGACATGATGAGAGTTTCTCTATTTGGTTTGTGGAGTTTGGGAACCATGTTCTAGAGATTGGGAATTCTTTTTCTTCATAATTTCTCATGTGAAGCATATAATATTGGTTGAAGTGGTCAAGCTATGAATCGCTTTGTCAATACTGACACGCACGTTTCTGCGATGATGAGAATGTGTGGTTCTTTCTTTCCACGAAACCCCCAGTAACTGAGAAGTACACTTCCTCTATGGAATCATTTTTGGTAGTTCAGTCGCTTGCAATCATTAGCTAGTCCAGGTGAATGTCGACAATGACGTCATTTTTGTATGTACTTTTACAAGTGTCAGCTCACCACGCTGCTGTAATGCGCCTCGCCCTATACGGCATTGGGATCATCCAGCCAGTGGAGACGCATCGAAAACTAGCGTACATATGACGATGCGACTGTGCACGGTTTGATACCGAAAGAAATTGTTGGTCTAGAGCTCCGCGACTTCCGATGATTCGATCTTGCACGTTGCATGCCTGACATACGCTTATTACAACACCGCATTGCAAACTCAGTTTTGGGAAAGATTCTTTCTTCGTGAAAATCTCACATACAGAAACAACTTCTTTCCTTTTCCGAAACAGAAATACCCTGCAAGGCTGGGTACTTCTCTTGACTGACGTCATATTGAGACCACTAAATCCTTCCTCGATACCGAGAACAACATGCCGGAAATAATACTCTCAATCAACGCGGGGTCGTCTAGTGTCAAGATATCCGTATACAAGACGCCTGAAAATGGCTCTTCAGTACCAGTACAGCTGGCCGAGGCGACTGTAGAAGGGCTGACCGCACCGCCTGCAAAGCTAAAATACGAGCGCGGTGATGAGAAGATCAAGGGGAAAGAGCTGGAGATCGTCAAATCGCAGGAAGATGGGTTCCGATATGTCCTCGAGCACCTGACGAATGACAAGGGCCTCAAGGAGCTAAACCATACAGACGATATTCGATTCACATGTCATCGCGTTGTGCATGGTGGTGACTATCCCAGAAGCCAGGTCATTGACAAGGAGACGTATCATCACATTGAGGAGCTCTCTGATCTGGCACCACTTCACAACGCTCCCGCACTCACCATTGTCCGAGCAGTAGCGGAGGCTTTGCCGCATGCTAAGAATATTGCGTACTTTGACTCCTCATTCCACAACACGCTTCCCGATTACATATGCACATACCCCATTGACCAGGAAGTGGCGCAAAAGAATAAGCTTCGAAAGTACGGGTTTCATGGCATCAGCTACTCATTCATCGTCAATGCTGTAGCCGAGCATCTCAAGAAGCCAGTCGACCAGGTCAACATCATCGCACTACATCTCGGTTCAGGCGCATCTGCTTGTTGCATCAAAAACGGAAAATCGCTAGACACTACTATGGGTCTGACCCCCCTCGCTGGCCTGCCGGGTGCCACGCGTTCGGGCTCTATTGACCCATCATTGATGTTTCACTACACGCACAGCGCGGGAAAGCCATCGCACAGCTCCAGCGAGAAGATGCACATCACTCAAGCCGAGGAAATCTTGAACAAGCAAAGCGGATGGAAGAGTCTAACCGGAACCACTGATTTCGGCAAAATCAGCTCTTCGGATCGGTACGAGGACAAGCTCGCTTTCAACATCTTTGCCGATCGCATTCTCAACTACGTTGGTCCCTACTTTACGAAGCTGGACGGCGAGGTCGATGCGCTTGTTTTTGCGGGAGGCATCGGCGAGAAGGGCGGGAAATTGAGGCAAGCGGTCGTGCAGGGCGTCAAGTGTTTGGGTTTCGCGATTGACGAAAAGAAGAATGAGGCTCAGGTGGAAGATGTGGTCACGGATATAAGTGCAAGTGGTGCGAGGTATAAGACGCTGGTTGTCCAAACGGATGAGCAGCTGGAGATGGCAAGGGGTGTGTTGGTGGATAAGGACCGTTTTGTGGGGAAGGAATAGTTTTGATAAGAGATACATGTCTTTGGTGATAATTACAACCTCTAATAGCCTTCCTTATTTGTATTGTTACAGATATTGATGCGTTTGTACATATGTATAAAAGGTCCACGTCCTACTGAGATTGTTACGGTATGGCGGCGGAAGAAATGCTGTTGGTAGATGTTCATGGTATGTTGGAAGTAGAGCTTGCGTGCTATCTGCGCACGCTTAGTTCAATACCAGGAATACTAGGAAGATGAGACCGTACTATGGTGCTTTGAAATCCATCTTCTCCATGCTATCCTGATAATAAGAACGAATATGGGTATCGTGAGTTGTATGAGCAGAGTGACGAGGGCTATGCGTGCTTCAAGGGACCAGCTGGCCATGCTGATGAATTTTGCTTGAAGAGAGGATGAAGTGGGTTTGAGCGACTTGGAGTGAGCGAGTATCTTTGTTGATGATGCATGATGGCGAGGATGAGCACGCTTTAGATACACAACTCTACTCCAGAATCTGGGTCTTCTTACATTTTTCATGGTACTGATGAAGGAATCGCACGAATGTTTTTGGGGCAGAGTATATCCAGATTCTGTTGTTTGGTCTTACGTTGTGTTTCGAGAAAGCAGATTCTGGTATTTAGTGCTATGGGGGAGTCAAGGGCAGATTCCGAAAGTCCGATGTTCCGAAAAATCAATCGCTAGTCGCCTGTTACCTCTTGCGTATTAGTTCTATAGCACGCCTATGCGAACAGTCTCAATTGTATTAAATGTCGACCCTATTATCCCTTTCACTCATGCTGTGCTAGCATGTGTAGCAGAATGATTATAGCGGTGACTTGAGACCAACGTGGCATTCGAGGCTGAGCGAGGTTGTCACCACAATCTGCTCAATTCCAGATTCTGGTCTGCATTGCAATGTTTTGGATGGTCTGTGTGCTGATCAAATGCATGATGTTACATGTCTTCACATTGTGGCTGATGCACATGATAGTGAGTGGCCGAATCAAAGAACGAGGCGGAGCAAACCGGTCAAGCTCAGCCTTCAGCCCCCAAAGGACTCGAGAATGCTCAGCCAATCACTTGATTTCCAGATTCTGGATTGTTAATCGGGCGCTCCCCTTTCTAAAGCTCATTTTCCAGAATCTGGTTTTACGGATTCCATATTCCGTATTTCATATTCCTGGTTTCAGATCCTCTTCGCAGAATCAGTATTAAAAGAAGGATTCGATCCAGCCTTAGTTATAGAGAAGACATTGCAACCCTATTTTTTTCTGCAGCCTAGTAGATTACAAGCTAGCCATGCCAAAGACAAACCATCCTCGAATATCTCGAACAGAATGGGAATACCACAAGGAGACGATTCAAAGGCTATATCTATTCGAAGATAAAAATTTGATGGGACAAGGCGGCGTTATTGATATTATGAAAAAGAAGGGCTTCTCTGCAAGGTAGGATTATAAAACCCTCATGTGAAGTCTTTTAGTTAAACTAAATTACTCGAGTAAACCACAATACGAAACCCAGTTTATGCGATGGGACTTCAAGAAGAAGTTGACTCGCGAAACATGGCATACCATTGGACACATCATCAAGAACCGGGATGGGGGTGAGCGCGTTAGCCACGTATACGCCTACGGGACGAGACTTCCTAGAGACAAAGTGAAGAAAGAGACGGCCCGATATAAGACTTGTGGTGAAAATGAGGAGTGGTGTACAAAGCAAGTGTTGCCGACCGGCATTGAAGTCCGGTCGGACGATGAGGAAATTGAAGAAAAGATCCTCAGCCTGGAAGTCCAAGGCACCCATTTGAACAACATATCAACGACATGCTCTCCAGTAGAGTCGTATGATCTTGAGTCATACTGGAATTCGGCACACGTTCTTGGTGCTTTCCAGCTAAATGATCACCAAATTCTCGATAACACGCTCCTGGACAATCTTCCAACTCCTATTCGAATCGATGATTTATCCCAAAATGCCAACATCTGGGAGACCGGATCGTTGGTATCGTACTCCCAACCAAGTCCATTCAATCAATGCGATGATGTTGTTGGATACTCGTCCCCTGGAATATCAAGGCTCCGGAATGCATTTTTCATACCTATGAGCACCATGTCTTTATTCAGTACCCTCGACATCCCACTATTCCACGAATTCCGGGCTTTGTTGAAAGACAATCAACCCAAGATCTTCGCTTCGATCAATCAGATGAGACATTTACTCCCAAGCGAACCAAACCAACTTCAAAAGGCTTCTGTGGATCTGGTCATACTGAAGCAGATACTGTATCTGCTCATGAACAACTTCGCTGGCTCCGACTATGCGGTGCTAGACACTATCTTCGAGCAAGTCAGACAGTTTCCTGTTGCCCACATGGAGGGTATGCTGGAGGCACTACCTCATCCATACGCAGGAGCACTTCAGCAAAGTATCCTCACTATCGCTATCAAATCAAATATACCAACTCTCGTAGAGGTTATCTTGAGAAGAGGGCTTGATATCAATCGAGTTACTTGCAGATTTGATGGCAGGACATTCACACCTCTTGGATTAGCATGCAAGTTTCGTCGTCTAGAGGTCGTGAAAGTTCTGTTACGTGCAGGCGCTGATCCAAACCGAACTTTGAGTCATCTAATTGAGGATGGTAGGCCCATTGCGTGTCTACTTGGCTCGAAGTCCCCATACGATGTGTTTACATTCCCACCAGTTGTGTGCAACATCCTGCAACAACTCCTAGATCACCATGCTGTCATAACCGTACTGGATTTGGACAGCGAGATGTTCTGGAGAACCGAGCAGATTGTAGATGTTTTGATCCACCATAATAAGATTCCGCTCAACCTCGAAGTCCAACGCATCTTTATTGATCGTAAAAGCAAATTATGCCGTCATATCAGCGAAATCGTTCAACAGAAAAAGATCGTACCTGTCATCCAGTCCATCCTACAAAACGATTCAATTCCTCAAAACAAGGGTTCTGTCGACAATTCTTTTATGAATCCTCTCCTCCAAGATGCTTCGTACAAAGGCAACTTGAGTTTAATCGAATTCCTTCTGGAACAGATAGGACTTACTCCAGACTCCAAATGTTTGTGCAAGGCTATTCGTGGAAACCAACCACTACTGGTCACGAAGTATGTGCAGATGGGAGTGAGGATTGACGACATATCCCCTTGTAGACATGATCAAGAACGTGTTGTGAAAAACCTCCCTTCAGATGTAGATCCGTATCTACTAGAGGGATGTTCGCTTTTGACGTACAATACCACACCATTTGCCGAAGCCATCAGATGGGGTAACCAAGACATGATAGACCTACTGAAGAGTTTGGGCGCTCTCAACACAATTACAAACAAGGAACATCTCAAACTAGCTCTATTTGCTGCTGTTGAAACGGAAAATAAAGATATGGTCCAAGAATTAATCGCCATCAACAAAGGAAGCCTCGTAGCTACCCTTAAACCGTCCTTGCTTGGAATGTCTGGAAGCACTCGGGCATTCAGGTTGTTTGGCGATCTCGATATGATAACTCCTGCGGTTTTGGGAGGCCGTAAAGATATTGTTGAACTTCTAATGGCGGTTGGCATTCCGCCAGATTCTTCAAGTATTGCGGCTGCAGTTTTGATGCGCAATATACAGCTTGTTGAGTTGTTCCTTGATACAGCCACCTGTATCAATGCCAGTTCTGGTCTTGGAATATTTGCCGTGCGTTGGGGTAATCCGCATGTTCTCAGATTATTGAATTTTTGTGCAACAAACTTCGATATAAACAAGATATTTCTCCAATCTCTGAATATACGTTCATTGAGATTGAATTCAACGCAGAGTCGATTGTCCGGACAAAGGAGGGTGAAACAATTTTCACCTTTTACGGAAGCTATCGAGAAAGGTGATCACGCGACATTTCAGCTACTACTCGACAATGGGGTAGATTGTAACGTGCTTCGTCATCAGACGAATGCCTCATCTCTGGCAGAATCCATCAAACGTGGCCACGAGGCATTCGTTTACAAACTGCTCGCTCATGGTGCGGATGTAAATGATCCTTCTGCCCTCTTAGCTGCTACACAAAAATCTCATAAACTGACTGAAGCTATTCTTGAGTTGTTTAACCATCGTTACCCTAACCATAATGGAAGCTTCGCCATTCCAGCCCTGCGAGAAGCGATCGGGAGAAGGGACCAAAAAATGGTCAGAATGCTCGCAACTCATGCTGATGTCAACAGAATAACATACATAATACCCCAGAGTGAGTATGATATTGTTCGTAGCCATCCTTCGCTGTTTGGAGAGGGAATCGCTACAGGTATTATCGAGATTGTGGAAATCCTACTAGAATCTGGCGGTAATCCCAATAGTACAGTCGAAGTTGGTGACAGCTTTTCAGGCCGGGACCAACTGAATGCTGTATTGAAGGCGATATCGACTGGGAATCTCGCTATGGTGGAACTCCTACACAACGCTGGGGCGGACTTAGGGTTCAGCGCAACGGTTGGCATGAAGCGCACATCGCTACAACTGGCCATTGAGCTAGGTCACTTAGAAATTGTTCAATACCTTCTGGATCGAGGTGTCGATGTCAATGCACCACCCTGCATCTGGGAAGGGGCGACCGCCCTCCAATTTGCCGCCAAGACTGGCTCCGTCCACATTGCAGAAATTCTTCACAAACGCGGTGCCGAAATCAACCACCCAGGTAGCAGATACATGGGTGCTACCGCATTCGAAATTGCAGCAGGACATGGAAGGATAGACATACTACTTTGGCTCTTCCATCACGGCGTGGATATTGTGTCAGATGGCGGGAAACAAGTCCGTAGAGCGTGTGAGTTCGCCGAAGAAAACGGACAGATAGCGGCAAAAGATCTGGTTGAGCAGCTCGGTAGGGAAGCACAACAGAATGTTCTCTTGACTTCATATCAAACTTTTTGGTAGGAGGTGCTAGGCCGGCGTACAACAAGCAGGTACATAGTCAATCGCATTACCGACCAAATCTTGAACCTATGCTCATGAGTGCCGAAACGGGACGTTTTTGCATGCTTGCAATGACGCTATAGGCCCGAAGGGGTATGCAAGATATGCTACACACATTGAGAAGGTCGACAGCTGTAATCACATAGAGTGAATCTGGGTACCAGCATACGAACGATGTGTATGAAGGCAAGGTGCTGGAAGAAAGGGATTACCGTGAAGGCAATAATATCGATAGGTGTTTCAATATACTTATTGTGACCAAGGATGTAGGAAGGGAGGATGGTGTTGAAAATAGTGCCCTACCAAACTCCAACAGATGGCGTTCCGTTTGACCTATTTATGCGTATGAGCGCACAAGGCTAGGACGACATTGCTGAAGCTACTGAATACACACACAATTTATTTACGCCCGGCGGCCAAGCCGAAAGGGCTACGAACGCTAGTCTAGCTTTACACTTCCTATGCTCAGTCTTGGTCTCCCTAGCCCATATGTCTTCTTTAGCCCACATCTTTATATAGCTTATCGTCTAAATCTAAGCCCTTACTTAATACCTTGGCACGCCTCTTCTCTATCTACGATCGCTCCTCATCAAGTGCTCGTGGGTTAGTATTGCTGATGGCAGACTGG